>NC_142928.1:157674141-157694141 GCF_046866305.1 Octopus bimaculoides
CGGTAATATTGATTGGAGCTTAGGCTCTCAAGTGCCCTGGAAAATGCCCAAGTCTCGCAACTATATAGCAAGACAGTGAGGACCAGAGGCACGAAGACCGTTATCCTCCAGCATAGCTATCGGCAGTACCAAACACCTTTGCTCAGTGAGTTCACAAATGCATCAACGCATCCGTGTCTTTTTAAAACTTCGGACTCGCAGCTAATACTGCTATAGATCACACTGCCGAGATAAGTGAAGCGGTTAACAACTTCAACATTCTGAGCTGCGTAAGCGACAGGCGAGATGAAGCCTCCCATGGAGCCAACGAAAGACTAGATCTTTGTTTTAACCCGACCAATTACCCGACTAATTACCGACAAATACCCGACCAATTACCGACAAATAGTTGATGCAGTGACGCACTGCAATGGCGCATGCTCCAACACCCGAATCTGAACCTGGAATACTTATTGTACGAGACAAGAAGTAACTCTGAGTGCGAATTAGCTGTGTGGTAAGAACGTCCGACAGAATTTCTAGCAGTATTTGTTTCGACTATTTTCACTCTGAGTTCAGCTTGGCTTTTATTCTTTCGAGGTCAATAAAATGTACCGTTCCAAGTCAGTGGATTGGCAGATCTGTGAGAATGTTGGACAAGATGTCTTGCAGTATTTGTTCTGGCTCTATACGTTCTGAATTCACACTTTGTCATGGCCTACTTGGCACGCGGCGAGGGAGTAAGAGAAAGAGAGAGAGAGAGAGAGAGAGAGAGAGAGAGAGAGAGAGAGAGAGAGAGAGGGAGAGAGAGAGAGAGAGAGAGAGGGAGAGAGAGAGAGAGAGAGAGAGAGAAGGAGAGGGTTTATGTGTACAAACTACCAACGAAAAAGAGAACAATCGATTCCAGGTCAGGGCTGATACTTTATTTATCGACACTGCAAGGATAAAAGGCATAGTCGACCTCGGTAGAATGTGAACTCAGAACTTAGAGAATACCCCAAGGAATTCTATTCAACACTTTTATCGTCCTACTACTAGAGGCAGCGAGTTAGCAGAGCCAATTCATTACTTTTTGAGAAATTATAAAGGCCTAAGATGAGTTGGTGTTAATGTGATTATGGTACTTTATAGCATTAAACAAATCTTGAGAGATGAAACTACTCTTGTTTAGATCTACATTGCGTTCCCATTGGATTTATTTCCGATCGTCAACAAGTATTTTATTCCTGGATATGTGCATAATACCATAATGGGTTTGAGCTAGGGAGCTTTATTTCTTAACTAAAAGTAATAACACTCTTATCCACTATGTCACAGACAACGGAAACCAAATAAAACGACGCTCTTTATATGTGTGTGTATGTGTGTGTGTGTGTGTGTGTGTGTGTGTGTGTGTGTGTGTGTGTGTGTGTGTGTATTGTGTCTATTTTGTTTGGTTATACAAATACATCCATCCATATATATACACACACATTTGTATCGAGTCCTGTAATTTATCACTTCTGATGAATCAACAGAGGTTTATATATACAAGAATAAGGGCAGGGAATCGTCAATTAATAATATAATTAATAATTAACAATTTTGCCAAGTATGCTAATCCCTATATATTTATGAGGTTTATATATATATATATATATATATATATATATATATATATATATATATATATATATATATATATATATATATATATATATATATATATATATATATATATATATGTGTGTGTGTGTGTGTGTGTGTGTGTGTGTGTGTGTTATGTGTAAAGATGAGTCTGAAAGGATATTTAATACTGAGTAGAATCGGAACTCGAAACTATGAGGAGCTGAAATGTGTATTGTAGAACACACATATTAGTTACCATCGCTACTGCCCCATCCCTCCACCACTCCCGACTTATAACATGATTAACATTCTCAGAATGAAAGAGAATTAATTCGTTAAATTTACTTAATATGTTTGAGTAGGAACAATTTAAATTTCAAAGGTTATGGACCAACTCCAATACACACCTCCTACCAATAAAATCATTATTGATATAGTTTTGTTTTTCGTTTAATAGCCAGACAAGTCTTTTGTCAGTTAATTAAAACGGTTTAAAAGATCTGGCGGCAACTTTCATGTTCAGCTTTTGAGAAAGTTTATGTAATTCAGTTGTTTAATTAATTCTAAAGTTTCAAAAATATTTCCTAGGCGGAAACAACAGACATTTTAAGTTTAAAAGGCAATATTACTGTTTAGATTGAAGTCATTACTGGAGAAGTCAATACTCATTTGGAAATTCCTGTTTCCAAATACTCATTCAACCATTAAAAAAAATTCATTGTAGCATGGCCATACCAATATTTGTCTATAAATTATCTCATGGCACTATATTGATTTATGCCCGATAGAATAGAGATGTGATATAACTGAATTTTTTTCTTTAAAACATCAGTTATATTTTGCTGTATCACACGGCTATATTTTATATATAATACTACATTATGCATCTTTTTCACTTAATCTTTCTCGGTTTTTGGAATTCATTAGAAGATATTCTTTTGAGCATCTTCAAATTACCAGCACTCATCTGTTCTTCAAGATATTTACAGATTAGCTTTAAAGATAGGCATGCACATGTTCCAGAAAATGGCAAAATTTTCTCTTTTACGCGTATCTCATAAGATATGCATCCGTTTTGATGAAATTAAGCATTTGCAGTGTACTACTACTACTACTACTACTACTACTACTACTACTACTACTACTACTACTAATAATAATAATAATAATAATAATAATAATAATAATAATAATAATAATAATAATAATAATAATTAATAATAATAATAATAATAATAATAATAATAATAATAATAATAATAATAATAATATTAATAATTGTTATCATTATTATTATTATTATAAAAAACAATACATTCGCCTTCACTAAACTTGAGGTAATAATAATTCTTTCTACTAAAGACACAAGACCTGATAATGATAAAGTAGATATAGCCTCCTATGTTGGTAACAGGAAGAAAGTTTATTAAGTAACAGAAAGGGAAACCAAAAGGGCAAATAAAGTTAAAAATCAGAAAAAAAGAAGAAAGATTATCTGATTGGCAAGAGAAGGCTTTGCTTGGTAGATCCCCAAAGATAGTTGCAGGAAATAGCAATAGTGAGACATGATCATGATTGCAAAAAGGAAGGCTGAAAAGGGAAACAGAAAGTTTGTTAGTAGCAGCACAAGATTAAGCATTAAGAACTAAGTGTATAAAAGCCGAGATAGACAAAAGTCAGGTAGATTCCCAATGTGGTTTATGTAAATATAAAGAGGGAAGTGTTACTCATATAGTAAGTGAAAGTAGAATGCTGACACAGAAACAATACAAGAAAAAACATAATCTAGGGAGAATAATTCACTGGGAGCTATGAAGAAAACTATGATTTCATCATACTGATAAGTGGTATGAACATGAATCTAGTAAAGTAGTAGAAAGTAAGAAATACCAGATGTGGGGTTTTAACATTCAGACTGACAGAGTAATAGAAGCTAAAAAGCCTGATTTAGTACTGGTAGACAAAGAAAATAGAAAGTACCAGATAATTGACTTTAGAGTCTCAAATGATGAAAAAGTCAATATGAGAGGTATAGAGAAAATAACAAAGTACCAGTACCTAGCCATTCAGTTACAAAGACTATGGAAAGTGCAGATAAAATGTATCCATGCAGTTATAGGTGCATTAAGAAATATTCCTAAAGATTTGAACAAATGAATAGAGGAAATAGGCATAATACTTAATTTAGTGTAGCTCCAGGAAATAGTATTATTATTAGGGACTGCTAGAATACTTAGGAAGGTTCTAGGCATCTAAGGTTAATTGTTGTAGTACGATACTAGGACGCTTTAGAAATACCCTACAATCTAGGCGTATTGCAAAAATCGGCATTACTTGGAACTGCATATTGAGTAAAGTACTGTCTGTCTGAGGTCCTTGTAGTGATTTGACAGACAGCACAAACCCCCAGTAGACACAATATCTTCAATCAACAACATCGCGACATTAAATACTGAGCGACGTCTTAAATAATAATAATAATAATAATAATAATAATAATAATAATAATAATAATAATAATAATAATAATAATAATAATAATAATAATAAATGCCCTGATGCAGTACCAAGCAGTGGTTTTCATGGCTTCTCATCTTAACAAATTGGAAGTGTTATCATGTACATTGTTTTGTCTTGGTATAAAAGATGGGCTACAGCAAATATTCTGCTTAATACCACATATTTGCTTGTCAGTTGTTTGACCTTAACCAGTTGAGCATGTCCCTTGGTGGCTGACAATATGTGCATCTTTGATCATGAGCAGAAGTAGTGGGGGAGCATCATAGCCATGTGTTGAGAGGAATTCTTTGGGGTTTGAATAATTCACCTTTGGAAACATGGGTGTTTTGCTCAACATCCTTAAACAAACCTTATTCAGGGACCTTTTGAGCACGATGGGCTACTCGACCTGTAGAAAATTCTAGCTGGGCCCCACTTACGAGGTCATGCGCTGTTTATCTTGATATGAGATCACGATGTCGCGCACATATGGTGGTGATGCATGTGCCTGGTGTACCCTTATCAGACGGGTAGTCTTGATGGGTATAATGGGCTTCGTATATTTTACCTCAGTGTCACTTTGATGGCATGTCCTGCTCTCACTCAATAATAATGATAATAATAATAATAATAATAATAATAATAATAATAATAATAATAATAGGCACAAGACTGACAGTTTCGAGTGAGGATTAAGTCGATCCTAGGGAATCCAGTACGTGACTGTTCCTTTGTTTTATCAAATACAGAAGAATGAAATGCAAAGTTGATCTTGGCGGGATTTGAACTCAGAACGTTAAGAGCTATAACTAAATAGCACAAGATATTGCGTCAGACGCTTTTCATGCCCCACTTAGTTTATTTCGTCAACTAACATTTCTTAATTACAAAAGATTAGCCTAGTCTTTAGTCAAAAGAAAATAATTATTGATTACAGGAAACAAAGTGGAATGGTTTTGTGATTGCTTCTGCAAAAAGTCAAGCGACTCGAAGCTATTTTGGGATTAGATCAACTTTGTTAAACGTTAGTTGTATAAATTTGAAATGAAATTTAATGATTTTTTGAAAAAAAAACACAACTCCTTACTGTTAAGTCCGCTCCTCTGTTCATTATGCAAACACTGACGTCACATGGGGTAATAATCTTTGGAGGGTTACATTGAATTATGAGCATTCATTCTATTGACACAATTTATTTCTGTATTAAAGATGTATTGAAAAAAGACAGTTCATATTACGGTTTTAACGCCCTTTATTGAATATTAGTTTTTAATTTCAATTTTGTGATTAAAAAATATTGTTAAACTGAATCTAATGTATAAAGCATATGTTTAGTCAAAGGGAACCTAAGCAATATTTGGCAACTGGAAGATATTTGGCAACTGGCAACCGTAAAGTAAGATTGTTTTTCTGGCGAATAGAATTTGAAGCCCAGTTTCGATTTTATCTGCAGACGTTTCATTTTCCTAGTTTATTCGATTGTGGGGAAAACATGACAAAAATCTACAACATATCCATTTCATCTCCTGTAAAATACCTATAAGTGGGAAATGATATAAGTAAAAATACCTAGAGATATGTTAAATCTCTGAACGAGGTATTAACAGTAACTGCACGACAAAGTGAAGTATATTTGCTATATATATTTTCAAAGAAATATCTTTCGCATCGAAGGTCGGCGATTGTCGTACGCTGAGGACGGGAAAATACCCAGAAACTCGAGTCCGTACGTATCGCAGATCAAGATGGGAAAGATAACTTCCCTTTGCAAATATAGACAGGACACAGATGTGTGTCGATAGCCAGCTGGAGGAGATGTTCTCCTGGGGCTAAAAGCAACAGTAACATCCACCCTTAGGGGTCAGCCACATTTAAGTGGCAAATATACCTTACCTAGAGATATATTCTACATAAAATCCAGAACATTAATGTCAGTGTTAGCATACTTAATATAGTAAACTAAAAGAAGAGTTAATGAATTAAAATCCTACCCGTGGTTAGGAGAAATAATCATTACTTGGTGATCAATTCTGATAAGGAAAGAGAGAGACAATTCTGATATTTAAGTTAAATTTAATTAAGAATTATCTCAGGTCACTCATGAGTCCTATTGGGAAAATGTAGTCTGGTATAACCTGCTGCATGGTCAGTCGTCGAGTATTAAACCAGTTCCCCCACACTAAGCTTGCTTGATGAGAAGGGTTGCTAGAAACACAGCAGAACAAAAGTGATGCATTTTAAAAGGACAGATGGATTCAACCGAAAGTCAACCACTACCTAGAAATAGCGCGCGGACTTAAAAATTCTGGATTAATGTATAGCGTGCTACAAGACCAGGAAAGGAGGTACCACAGCATTGATATAGGTAGACGCTCATTCTAGGGCTCGGAAACAATATTAGTGGAACAATTCCGCGCATGAACCCTCACTGTGTAAGAGTACCTGTGAAGAAGTGAAGGCTAAGGGAATCAACCCTGATTATAAAACGGATCAGAAGAGAACTCAGGGGCCCAGCGACCCATTTGATCCCAAAGAGAACATATTAAAGCAACAAATGTTACTCGTAATGGCACGTGACTCCGTGATTCGGCTCACGATTGTAAGGTCGGGAGTTCAATTACTTGTGATGTGTTGTGACCTTGAGCAAGACTCTTTATTTCACGTTGCTCCAGTCTACTCAGCTGGAAAAAAAAACGAGTTGTGTCTGTATTTCAAAGGGCCAGCCTTGTCACATCGTGTATCACACTGAATCTCCCTGAGAACTACGTTAAGAGTATGCGTATCTGTGGAGTGGTGAACCACTTGCACGTTAATCTCACGTGTAGGCTGTTCCGTTGATCGGATCAACTGGAACGCTCGTCGTCGTAAAGAACAGAGTGCCATACATACAGACTTTGTTACTTCTGTCTTGTGTATCTTTCCATTTTAATATTTTTTTTCTCTAACTCCTTGACACCTCCATTTCCTCTCTATCTCTTTTCTACTTATTCTCCAACCTTTTATTTGACTCTTTATCTCAATACACTCCTGAAAATCCTATAGACAATATATAAATGAGCTTCCTAAGTGTTCGACCGTATTATTTTGAATCTATGTCTGAATATTTACAGATGAGATATGTTCTACGTGTTTGTACATGTATGTATGTTCTATAATGAATCTATTATATTTAGGATGAAAAGCAAAGCCAACTCTGGCTGCATTTGAACTCAAAACGTAAAGTCGGAAGGAATACTGCTAAGCATTTTTTTGCGGCGCGATAATGATTCTGCCAGCTCGTCGGCCTAATACTGATTTCAAATTTTGGTACAATGCCAGCAATTCTGAGAGAGGTGTTAAGTCGATTACATTGACCCCAGTGCTTAACTGGTACTTATTTTATCGACCCCGAAAGGATGAAAGACAAAGTCGCTTTCAAGCGGAATTTGAACTCATAACGTAAAGACAGATGAAATGCCGCTAAAAATGTATGTTTGTATAGAGACCAACACATCCATACCTAGGTCCATCGTATTGATTTCGATTTTCTGGTGTTTGGGTTATTCATTGTAAAGAATTAATGTAAAGAAATTTTTGCTCTTCATAAAGTTATGATTTTTGGTTAAAGCTTATTAGACTGTGTCGATATTAATCAATTAATCAAGTATGGATTGATGTGCGTGTATGTATGTATGCAAACTGCTGTTTATATTAATTTTATAATTTTGTATATATACATACATACACACCCGCTTATTTGCACGCGTATCACTGTATAAATTATTCATTCACATATGCATTTCGGCATATGTGATTGACTATATACAGTCGTATGTGTGTGTGTGTGTGTGTGTGTGTGTGTACGTGAATATGATGTATGTAAATTTGTATCTGTGTATTTATGTGCGTTTGCATGCCTCACAATTGCTTGGATTCTTCCTGTAAAGAACAAAGAAACGAAGCTCCATCCCTGGAATTTAGGCAAGCATAACAATGAAGGAGTTACTTCATTCTATGCTTTAGAACTATGTACGTCAACGTGGATGGATTTATGAACGTATTTATCTACGTCTATGTATGTAGATATGTCTATATATATATATATATATATATATATATATATCGTTTTATATGTGCGTGCGTGTATATATATATATATATATATATATATATATATATATATATATATATATATATATATATGTATGTATGTCTACTTAGTTCTATGTATACAGTTATATACGTCTATATATGTAGATTTGTATGTATGTTTGTATGTAAGTTTGTATGTACGTATGTATGTATAATCGTCTGTATATGATTGTGCGTGTATACACACACGCACACATATATATGTATGTGTGTATGCATGCATGTATGTATGTATGTATGTATGTATGTATGTATGTATGTATGTATGTATCTATCTATCTATCTATCTATCTATCCATCTATTATGTGTGTATACATACGTAGGAACATGTGCGTGTATGTCATTATGCCATTATGCTCGTGTGTGAGGCGGTGGGGTCCGTGTACATACATGTGTGACAGTAACTGTATGCATTTCTGCCTAGTTTCTACCGCTCCATTAAGCCGTGGAGTGAAATTATGCCCCCTCCCTACCTCCCTCTTTTTTCCTTCCTCACTCTCTCCTAACCTGCGCTTTTTCTTTCAGTCCTCTCACTCTACCTTTGTCACGTCTCTGTTTCTCTACTTCTCCCCCCGTCCCTCGCTCTTTCTCCCCCTCTTTCTCTTTCTCACTCCTCTTTCTGGACGCACGAATATGTATGTTGTAATTAACAATACAATAATAATATATTAAAGTAATTACAAAATTAAAACAAAACAAAAACAAACAAACAAACGCAATGAAACCACCGATATTACCACCAACATAACCCCAAACACCATCACTGCTAACACCACAACAATACCACTAATAACAAACAAAACAACAACAACCAATTTATTACGAAAAACAAAAAATTTCGAACTCCAAACAAACCCGTTTCTTCGATAGATTTCCTGTTACAAATTTTTATTGAGATATTTTTTCGGAACAAAATATTTACAACTTGAGCTGGATTCTAATTGTATCATAATTAAAGGATGTTAAATAATATTTTGTGTATAATGGTATATATATAACATTTGTATATGTAATATACATATATTTTATTTGTATATCATATAATATATATATTCTATTTATATAATACACAGTGTGTGTGTGTGTGTGTGTGTGTGTGTGTGTGTGTGTGTGTGTGTGTGTATATATATTATTTGTATAATATATTTATATATTTTTATTTATATAATATCGTGGCTGTGTGGTAAGTAGCTAGCTTCCCAACCACATGGTTACGGGTTCAGTTCCACTTCGTGGCACCTTGCACTAGTGTCTTTTTTTTTAGCCTCGGGCCGACCAAAGCCTTGGGAGTGGATTTGGTAGATGGAAACTGAAAGAAGCCCGTCGTATATATATATATATATATATATATACATATATGGATATATTTGTGTGTTTGTCCCTCGCACCATTGTTTGACAACTGGTGCTGGTGTGTTTACGTCCCCATAACTTAGCGGTTCGGCAAAAAAGACGGATAGAATAAGTACCAAGCTTACAATGAATAAGTTCAGGGGTAGATTTCTTCGACTAAAAGGCGGTACTCCAGCATGGCCAGTCAAAATGACTGAAACAAGTAAAAGAATATATATATATAAATACAAAGGATATATAAGCATGTATACACACATAAATGTACATACTTACATCTACATGTGTATATAGATGCATATTCGGATACAGGACGTTAGAAAAATGAACTACAGACAATGGAACGAACACATAGGAAAACAAATAGCCACTTGGAATTATTCCTTCATCAGCTGGCTCTGTTCTAAACTAGGCGTTTCAAGGAAATTAAATTGATAATACATATATTATATTCTTTTCTTTGTTTCAGTCATTTGACTCTGCGGCCATGCTGGAGCACCGTCTTTTAGTCGAACAAATCGACCCCAGAACTTATTCTACATCAGCCTAATACTTATTCTATCGGTTCATTTTGCTGAACCGCTAAGTTACGGGGGACATAAAGACACCAATATCGGTTGTCAAGCGATGGTGGGGGAACAAACACACACACACACACACACACACACACACATATACACGACGGGCTTCTTTCAGATTCCGTCTACCAAATCCACTTACAAGGCTTTGGTCGGCCCGAGGCTATAGTAGAAGGTGCCACGTAGTGGGACTGAACCCGGGACTATGTGGTTAGGAAGCAAGCTTCTTACCACACAACCATACCTGCGTCTATATGTTTGTTTCTAATTTCTGCGCCTATATAACTGTTTCTAATTTGTGCACAAACCTACCCAATTTGTTGGGAAAGGGTTTGTCTGTTGTATCAACTCCAATTGCTTAGCTGTTACTTTACTTTATCAGCCCCGATGGACGACATTCAAAGTCAACTCGGTAGGATTAAAAATAATCTTTGGTGGTAATGATGGAGAAGTGTAAATAGGCGTTGATGGTTAGTGATTGCCGAGGGTCACTGGTCGCTGTGATGGTAATGGCAATAGTAGTAGCGGTGGTCATGGTTTTTGCAGCGGGTGGAATGTAATGATTGACTAGTGGTAGTAATGGCGTTGTTTAGTGGAGTTTGTGGTAGTGGTAGTTGTGGTGTACGCAGTGCATTCCAGAAATTTTGAGACTTTTTTAGGAGCGCTAGTTATAACTGCCCTAGTTATAACTTTTTAATCCAGACTGAAGAAGACGGCTATAACAGCACTTTGAACACATCCTACTGAACATTGCTTGCCACATCTGACTTGTTTACAGAATGCAGTCGGGAGGTGAAGACAATTTGGAAACTCACTCTACAATAAAGTCTTGTGTTAAACTGGGTAAAAACGCAACAGAAACTTATTAAATCCCTCAGTCTGATTATAGATTAACTTGTATGAGCCGAGTATCTGTTGTCTTTCGCTGGCACAAGTGGCCAGGCAAAGTAAATCTGCTAGGAAGCTTATGATGATTTTTTCGACATTCAAGACCATTATCTACATATACTGGGGGACGGTCAACAAAGAGTACTTTGTGGAAGCTTTGAAGGAGTTCAGAGATTTCGTCGCAAAAGGCCAGAACACTTGCACCAGGACAATGCACCGGTTCACAATTCCTTCCTGATAACTAACTACTTGACAGAGATGGGTATCAAAACTTTTCCTCACCCTACTTACAGTCCTTGCTCCTTATGACATTTGGTTGTTCCTCAAACTAAATAAGATGAAGGAGGCTGGGACAAGGGTCCAGGACACCTTCACTTTGGAGGACTTCCATGGGGCCTTCATGAAGTGGCTGGAGTGCGACAACAAGTGCAAAATCAAGAGATCTTACTTTGGGGGAGGCTAGAGAATTTGTACTTCTTTATAATAAATAGAAAGGTTTCAAAGCTTCCGAAATCACATTGTAGGTTACTAGAAATAGCATCACATTTTCTCTACTATTATATAATATCTTAAGTTGGCAAGCTGGCAGAGTCGTTAGTACACAGAAGGCGACGAGTTGGCAGAAACGTTAGCACGCCGGTTGAAATACTTAGCGGTATTTCGTCTGCCGTTACGTTCTGAGTTCAAATTCCGCCGAGGTCGACTTTGCCTTTCATCCTTTCGGGGTCGATAAATTAAGTACCAGTTACGCACTGGGGTCGATGTAATCGACTTAATCCCTTTGCCTGTCTTTGTTTGTCCCCTCTATGTTTAGCCCCTTGTGGGCAATAAAGAAATAAGAATCGTTAGTTCAAAGGGCGATGGCGGTGGCAGTGGCGCCGGCGGTGCGACGGTGGTGGTTGTGGTGCTAGTGTTCATAGTATTGGTTATAGTAGGAATAATAGTGGTGAATTGACAATGGTGTTAATAACAGTAGCGTTGACGGCAGAGGTGTTGTCGGTAGTGGTGTGATATTAGTGGTTGTGACAGTAAGGGTGGTAATGGTGGTAGAGATGGTAGTGGCAGTTGCTAGATTAGACAGCTAGGTGTGGGTTTAGAGGAGCTGACAGTGTCTTATTTTACTGGTGTTGATGTGCTACGGTGTGCAGAATCTGTTTACCTGTCTTTAAGGCAGAAACATTTCATTTTTTGTTGTTTTAATTCAGATCTTCGAAATAATAGAGAATTTTTAGTCTTGATTAATGTAAACAAATAATTCTTGAATGAATTTAACTTGTTAGTTTAATTATTAAAATATAAAGAAACAAACTACAATTATTATTATTATTATTATTATTATTATAATAATTATTATTATTATTATTATTATTATTATTATTATTATTATTATTATTATTATTATTGTTGTTGTTGTTGTTGCTGCTAATTTTTTGGTGTTGATGTTTTCAAATGTTTCTTGTTTGTGTTTAGCAACTAAATGTTTGGATTTCCGCGACAGTATATATATATATATATATATATATATATATATATATATATATATATATATATATATATAGACATACACATATATATATATACATATATATATATATAGATATATATGTGTATATATATATATAGATATATATGTATATATATATGTATGTATATATATATATGTCTGTATGTATATGTATACATGTATATATGTTTATATTTATGTGTGTGTGTGTGTGTGTGTGTGTGTATCTGTGTGTATTTGTATGAGTGTCTGTGTTTGTGTATGTGCGTGTGTGAGCGCGTGCGCGTGACTATGTATAATTATGTGCGTGTTTGTAAATGCTTATATAAATTTGAATATTTATATAGAGACATAACTTCTATTGCGTGTACATGTGTGTGTGCGTGTGAGTGCGTGTGAGCGTCTTCCTCTGGGTAGACTCAAACACGATATATCAACAGAGCGTTTGTCCATTGTTTGAAGTTTGGTGCGGTGGAGACGTTTATCAGTTGGCGTATCAACGTGTATGTGCGTGCGTGTTACAGAAATGCATAAATATTACATATCAAATATGCGCATGAGAATACACTCCCACACAGACACACATGCACACACACATATACATATTTAGACACATACATTCATACATTTATTCATACAAGCACATATATGTGAGTATACACACGCACACACAAACACACAAAATCATATATATGTGTATGTATGTATGTATGTATGTATTATGTATGTATATGTATGTATGTATTATGTCTGTGTGTATATATATATATATAATGTGCGTATGTATGCATGTATATATATATATATATATAGAGAGAGAGAGAGATAAGAGTACATATATACATACATACATACATATATATATATATATATATATATATATATATATATATAGAAGAGTACTGATTCATTAACATATCAAGAAATGTTAACCATTCCAAAATCCATCACTCGCATTCATTTAATTCACATAAACACAAACCATACTACCGAATACACATTGAGCTGTTCTACATCTTTGATTATTAAATAACTGACTTGGGTATACTGTGTATGTGTGTGTGTGTGTGTGTGTGTGTATAAATATATATATATATATATATATATATATATATATATATCGTGTGATCATTTAGGTTTTATATGTCGAAAAGGAGTCCACTCAGCATAATTAATGTTTCCTTCGCGCCCAAAACAAATAGTTTTGTAGGATAACACGAGCGCCATCAGTCACCTGTATCTCATGATAATTATTCAACCACTTTGAGTATTTTAAAAACTATTAGTAACGTAGATTTACTGGTTTTCATAATTTTATTATAAACGTATATATAATGTATATATGTGAGTATGAGTCAAAATGTCTGTATTTATATCTGTGCCTATTCTCATTTGTGTGTGTGTGTGGCGGGGTATATTCAAATATGAATGAAAAGCAGTTCGAGGGATGTAAATAATATCGGACACACATACGCAAAGTATATGTTGTCAGTTCATGGGCAGGCTCCGATTGTAGGCGAAAGAGAATATATTCTCATGGATACCAGCCGAATTCACGAGAATATATTCTCTTACGACTACAATCGCAGCCCACGAACTGAAAAAACACATCACATGCCTTATCTTATATGTGCGTTCGATATTATATATATATATATATATATATATATATATATATATATATATATATATATATATATATGTATGTATGTATGTATGTATGTATGTATGTATGTGTATATATAATCATATATATTATATATATATTTATACACACACACACACACACACACATACACAGTATACCCAAGTCAGTTATTTAATAATCAAAGATGTAGACCAGCTCAATGTGTATTCGGTAGTATGGTTTGTGTTTATGTGAATTAAATGAATGCGAGTGATGGATTTCGGAATGGTTAACGTTTCTTGATATGTTAATGAATCAGTACTCTTCTAACTTCTAAGGAAGCATTCTTGGTATTAGTGTAAAGGTGAAAACTTACTATTTTGATAGGAGGTAGAAACATCTATGCGCTATTGTGAGTTTTGTGCCCGTGTTTTTATGCACTAATAATATTTCATTCCCTTCATCTTTTTGTGTAAGGCTGTGA
Organism: Octopus bimaculoides; assembly: GCF_046866305.1. Classification (NCBI taxonomy): domain Eukaryota; kingdom Metazoa; phylum Mollusca; class Cephalopoda; order Octopoda; family Octopodidae; genus Octopus; species Octopus bimaculoides. The sequence continues at coordinate 157,688,790 of NC_142928.1, forward strand.
TACATGCGGTTCGCAACAATGCAATTCACACGTCCAGTGCACTTTTATATCAAAAATACTTATTATTGTTTTAATTTTGAAATTATTCTGTAAAATTTATGTCTCTAAAATGTCTTCGAAGTCGACGCCTACATCGTATCGTGATTAACACTGGTTCCAATTATTCAAATCAGTGAATCTAAGGGAATCTTTTATTATTTTAGTCACTGAAAAAGAAGCTCATGCATCTGTATATCAACAAATTTTATCTATTTCTCCTTCACTCTATCGAACCATATCAAAGCATTTTTTTTTTCAGATTTATACACCTGTTCATCCAAATGATTCGAGTGATATGAACTATATTGAAAGGTTTTGCCGCTGAATCATTGCAAACATTCTATCTAGAACTGTGAGCATTCATTTGACAATTTCTATCTCCGTCCTCGCTTTAAGGACAACTTAATAGAATTGTATATATAGTATGTGGATGAGTTTTTCCTACACAGCTCTTCTCATACCTCACTCGTTACTTTCATTATTGTTAATAATATTGTTATAATGTTCATTAAACCTTTTATCCATTTATTTTAGCTTACTCTACGAATAGGGTTTTCATGAATAATTGTTGTTATCCGGTCTGCAAAGCGAAACGAGTTTGGAACCCCTATTTTTGGGCCTCAGATTTATACACGGTGTCACCCTATTCCTAGCAGCTAGTGTAAATGGATCATTCTGGATTCTGTTTCTCTGCCATCACTACCATAATTGCAGTTGATGATATGATGATTCTGTTATAGTTTCCATTTGCGCTGTTGAATTTCATGTGCTTGCTGCATTTGATGGTGATTTAAGGTCATTATCGTTGCCGTATATACTGTTGTTATTGATTTTGCTGTTGTTCCTGCTGAAAGCATTGCTACTGTTGTGTTCATGCTATTATTTGGCCTGTCAGCTTTAATACTTTAAGCTGCACTGGCAAGACTTTACTCATTGTCACACATCGAAGGTTACTGAACTTTCAAACTGTAAGCAATGGAGCAGCCATCGCCAACACCTGTTAAACACCAATGCTATGATGCAGTTCTCTTTGAAGATATAAAGCTTCTGTTACTAGCGCTCTGTCATTCATGCATACAGATACAAAACATTTTGTATTCTGCCACTTTATCTTAGCACTTATTTTATCAATGGTTTCTTTGATTAATTGGCACCAAGCCACAGATTTGTAAGGGTGACGTATGCTTAACTCGAACCTTATTTTATCGATTTAACGGAATTTAAACTCATAATGTATAGCAAGGTATCTAAGTACCGCAAGGTATTTTCTCTATTACTCGACGGGTTTTGCCATTCCAACGACGCTCAAAAAGCGGTATCATTATCAACATTGTCAACAACCAACACCACCTCCACCACCACCATCACTACAACCACCACAACTACGATGACAAGAACAACAACAACAGCAGTAACAACAACAGTAACAACAGTAACAACAACAATAACAACAGTAACAACAACAATAACAACAGCAACAAAACTGATGACGCCGATAAAAGCACCATCAAAAATAATGACAACTGTTTCCGACATAGGCATTAGGCCAGGAATTTTGTGCAAATATAAAGAGCTCAGACGAAACGCCGCAAAAATAACAACTACAGTTGTAGCAGTAACAACAACAACAGCAGCAGCAATAATACTAGTAATGATTTCTTTCTTTTTGTTTTCTTTTTTCTTTTTTAACTAATAATGACTTCATTTATTTACTACAGGAGCGTCGAATATAATCACCCACACTGTATGTAAGAAAGGTATAATATATATGACATATATAGACTGAGTTATTACACAAAAAACCGAATAAAAGGACACTGAGGTAAAGCAAGTGTATGTAGTATACATCAAAAAGTGATGATGATTCGATTGCTCTATTAAAAGAGGGCTTCCAGTTCGAGTCAATAAAAGAACTCCGCAGATCAAGGATCACACTGACCGCCAAGGGTATATTTCAATCTCTCTCTAACTTTTACTATTTTCACCAATGACGCAGCCATTCTTTTAACAAATTTGCTGGACGATAGCAGTTCCTCAACATTCTTTTCTAAGTGGAATCTGAAAAACGTCGACGACAGTTTCATCAAATGAGAAAGTCTCTGTATTCAGTCTTCTCAGCCTTACGTCAAGACCCCCTTCGGTCATGAATGACCATGATATTGTACCTAGATTGTCTACTCAAAGGGGCAAGATTACACCAAAGGCTCCTCTAAAACGTTATTATTTTACTTCTTTTATAAGGACCCATGTGGAAATGGTATTTAACTTTATTTTGTATGTGTCTGTGTCTGATTGTATAGGGTGCCTATCTACTGGTAGTTTAGGGAGTTAAAACATTCCTCTTACATGAAGATATCATTTACAACCTCTTCTGTTGTATAACATTAGTAAAGTCGATCAGACGGTGCTGGATTCGTGTGTTTGGTTGATTGTTTTATTGTTCCTGTATTTCTTCATGTTTTTTTCCTTTTCGCAGTGAAAGTTTGTAGACTCTTTTGCATTCCATCTTCGTTTGTGTTTCGTGTGAGTGTGTGTGTGTGTGTGTGTGTGTGTGTGTGTGTGTGTGTGTGTGTGTGTGTGTGCGTGTGTGCTTTGTGTGTGTGTATTTTGTGTGTGTGTGTTGTATGTGTTGTGTGCTGTGTGTGTGTGTGTGTGTGTGTGTGTGTGTGTGTGTGCTGTGTGTGTGTGTGTGTGTATGTGCGTGTGTGCGGTGCGGCATCGCCATTTGCCTTCTTTCTCATTGTACATCCGATACAAGTTTGCTACGATTTGATCTGATTCTCTTCCTTGTCAGTTAATGAGAAAGGAAAGTGTGAGAATGAAGGCTGGTTGTGCATGTGACTGTGTTATTTGTGTTAATGGTGGTTTTGTAGGAAGAGATACTCGAGAAAGACTTCCTGTTTGGAAGGTGGTGAAAGTAAATTCTTTCGCTGCATTGAGAGTGTTTTGAGGGATTTAATCCACTAGTACTGTTCCTGCTTCTAATGCTAGTGCTGCAGTCGATGATGTTTTTCTTGCTGCAGTCGATGATGTTTTTCTTGCTGCAGTTGATGTTGTGGTCTTGGCATTGACAGATGACAGATTTTAGTCACTTTTACTTTGGTTATTGGTGCTCTGCCGGAACCGAAGGCAAGAAGTTGACTCTGAACTGGCGTTGCGTAGTTCTTTGTGTCCCTGCAATCCTGTTCTGTTCGTAGGGGCTGGCACCTCTGTTGGTGCAGCTTCACCATGTAGCGCGGTTTTGTGCTAGCGTTTCCCAGCAGTTGGGTTTGATCTCAAAGCACTTCAGTGAGATTTTGATTCTCAAGCCTTCTACCATGTAGATGAAGCCAGATGTCTTTTCGAGATTAATATGAGCAGGTGGGATTTATCCATGCACCTCCAAGAACAGGCTATCCTTTTAAATATTTATTTCTTGTAGCACCTTTACTATTTTCTTACTTTGCTTTCCAAATATGGTAGCAAAAATATACGCAGTGTGGCTGTGTGGTAAGACGCTTGCTTCCCAGCCACACGGTTTCGGGTTCAGTCCTACTGCGTGGTACCTTGGGCCAGTGTCTTCTACTATAGCCTCGAGTTGACTAAAGCCTTGTGGGAAGTTTTGGTAGACGGAAACTGAAAGAAGCCCGTCGTATATATATATGTGTATGTACGTGTGTATATATGTGTGTGTCTGTGTTTATCCCAGCACCATCACTTGACGACCTATGTTGGTGTGTTTATGTCCCCGTAACTTAGCGGTTCGGCAAAAGAGACCGATAGAATAAATACTAGGCTTACAAAGAATAAGTCCTGGGGTCGATTTATTCAACTAAAGGTGGTGCTCCAAAGTAAAGAATAAAAGAATTTCTCGGACGAATTTCTCAGACGAATTTCTCTCTGTGTGTTGTGTGTGTGTGTGTGTGTGTGTGTGTGTGTGTGTGTGTGTGTGTGTGTGTGTGTGTGTGTGTGCGCGCGTATGTGTGTGTGTGTGTGTATTCTTCATCTATACTATATATAAAACAGAGATGTGTGTGTAATCGCTTTTCACGTGAAATCGACTTCACCAAATGCTTCCATACTTGTCATGCATGAATAATTTGACCTCGGATAAATCTTAGGCTCTTCGTTTGATTTTTTAAATTAAAAATAAATAATATTGCTTTATATTTAAGATTCACTTCTTTAAAAAGGTTCCTCAATGTCAACTTCCGGTATTGACGTAACAACGGCAAAAAGCTTCACTCTCTATTTTCTGTGTGAGTTGTGGGTTCGTGTGTATGAGAGAGAGAGAGTAAATACTACATACACACCGCTCTCTCACTCTGTCTCACACACATACACACGCACACACACACCCCTTGACTCACTCACACTCTGTCTCTTACAAACACACACATACATAAATGTATACAAACATATTTACAAAGACACACGTGTGCGCGCGCGCGCGCGTGGTGGGTTCCACAATCGCCATTTATTTCAATTACTCTTGTGAGGATATTCACGTAAATCATTTCTTTCATTTAATCCTCATTTTAATTTTCGTAAACGTTTCCAAGTACCAATGAAGCTTTTTGGCACATCTTCAATTTTCCCCATTCATGAGAGGCGCCCAGCCATCATTCATCTGAGAGTCCATCTACAGAATGTCCTCAAATTTCTATACAGCATATTTTGCCTTTTTTTCTTCAAGTATATAAGCAACAATTTCATTCCCGAGCAACGCCGGGTGCCTCTGCTAGTTGACTATAAAACCACCAGCATCTAAATTTGCTTTCCTTTTCTAAACTCCACATGTTTTTCATAGTTTTTTCTCATCTTGTAACGGGATATGGCTGTCAATTTTTCTGGCATTTTTCGTAATACATTTGTAAATGAAGATCTTTTGAATCGCTAACTTTTCTACTTCTGGAATTGCAAGTCATTCGGATTTCACCACACAATGTTTACATGCATACATTTTAGCATCTACTATTATTTCGTCGGTCGTTGTCGACGATGACCAAAGACATCACATGGGAAGAAGAAGATAGGGCACGGTGTGTCCGGCTGTGGCCGATCGGTCCAATGAGGGCTGGGAAGGCTCTACTGCAAGACGGGTACTGGTGGTCTGTTGGGATTGAAGGCGAGGAGTTGACTCTGGACTTGCGTAGTTCATGCTTTCCTTGTACCCCTAAATCTTTTTCTGTTCTTTGGAAATGGCACCTCTGTTGGTGCAGCTTCTCCAGGCAGGGCGATCTTGCGCTAGTGTTTCCTAGGTTTTGGGGTTAATATCAAAGCTCTCTTCAGGGAGGCTTTGTATGTATCTTCGAAGCGCTTTTTCTGTCCACC
>NC_142928.1:157696641-157729141 GCF_046866305.1 Octopus bimaculoides
ATTCGACAAAGGGAATAAATTCGTGGATGGTTTTACTCTATGAATCAATGCATCAAAAATAATTTCAAATGTGTTTAACGCTATTTTCATTGCATAAAGACAAACTAAGTTGAAGTTTCACGTTTAAAGTTTTTGAAGTTATAAAAAAGTTTTGTTGTTTGGTGAGCAGGGGGAGAAAGTACCCATTCCACCCATGTTACCCATGTTACCCTTTTCTTTTAGAAGCTCTCTTACACTGACAAAATTGATGATGTTTAATTTGAGGAAGTAACAATATCTTATACAGGCCCTCCTAGATGGTGACATTAATGACAGTGATGTTGAGAAAGTGCCCTTTGTACTCACAGACCCTCCAAAAATGGTGAGAACGATTATGAGTGCAGGAAAAGTTGATCAGAAGGGGGATCCCAGAAAGTTGAATTTCGTAGAGAACGGATTGGATAAAGTGATTAGTTTGGAGTCTAAGAGGGCGAAATACAGTAAGAGTGACAAGTGATGAGGCGACTGTGTCGAGAGGAATTGTATAGGGGTAGTTTGTAACTATTTAGCTCAGATAAGAAGATGCTGTTGCATTGGTAAAATGAGTATAGTCCGTATTGTCGGTATAGCCTATAGAATTGGCATAGCCTATACCTGCACTCACTCCAGACAATGGCTATAGGCTAGTGGTTGTACTGTGTTATTGAGTCATTATTGATCAGCCCAATTATCGTGGTTGTAGTTGAAAATGCTATTGTTTAGCCTAAGGTCACTCCCAGTCAAGTGAATATATATGATTTAAATCCTGTCAGCGCAGGATTTCATCAGCAATCATTCTAACTTGAAAAAACAAGTGATCATCTATGTTGTCACACGTCTAGCTAGAAACAGAGTTAAAATTTTTATCAAATATCACCCTTCCTGCTTAAAAAAGAACGCAGTGGTTAATATAATCCTGAATTCCTTGTACATAGTAAAAGATCGAAGTCACGGCTAGAATGCTTTGATCACAGGTCTGCTTGGTCATGGCTGACCTGAAGCTAGACAATAACAATTTTTCTTCATAGACTTATGTATCAAAGGACTACATTACCCAATGTGTCCTTTAACTTTTTTAAAGTTTAATCTGAGACAGGTTTGGTTCATATTTCTGAAAGGCAGACTGACCACGAATTTTTATGTGCGTAGCTGTAGCACCATACTGGATGCACGAAGAGTATTTCTTTGTGAGTCATACATGAACTTTGTCGTGGTTTAATAGTTAATCATGCATTGTTCATTACACTTAGTTCAAATTTTCATTTAAAATGATGTGTTAGCTCAGCTGATTTAAAGCAATTTAGTTATAACCAAAACAAAAACTATTAATGCTCTTTACAATTGAACAGAAATATAACCACAATTAACAATTTGTAATTTAGTAATTAGTGAGGTTTACTTTCTTAGTTTCTCTTAAATGAGAACGCATGACAGAGATTAAGAACTACATTTACTTCGTAAATACACAGCTGCATTTCAGAGATTCGAAGAGACATCAAGTTGTATGTTATGATTTGCGTTTACGTTCTGATAACATATTTAGTCAATAAAATCTAATCAATAAAACACCAAATTTAATCAATAAACACTTCTTCAAAACACTTCTCTATCACAACCCACCCTACAACCTAATTAGCATTCCACGCAAATCAACATATGAAAGGAAGATTTTGATTCAAAAGAGACTGTATGATGCCAAGATTAATTTCATTGCTTTGCAGTCCGACGAAACTTCCAAGTCACTGACAATAATATTCTTATGTAAGAATGATAAATTTGTACTCTACGAAAGTATAGAGTAACCCATCAGATTAGTGTAAATAAACATGAAAACAAACATTAATACACACACACACACACACACACACACACACACACACACACACACACACATATATATATATATATATATATATATCCAAAGTTTAAAATTTTTAAATTTAAGAGAGAGATTTGACGCTAATATCCATTATTAATGTATAAACAAGGAGAACGATCCCTAAGGAGTCTAATTTAGATTTTTTTGCGTTGAAATCTCCTGCTATATTGGTAACGATTACATAGTTTTCTATGAAAAATTATATATATATATATATATATATATATATATATATATATATATATATATATATATGGGAGAATATACAAATAATAACAACAGACGAGGACAGGTGGTGTTAATAACAAAAGTATATATTAGCATGACGCTCGGGAATACGGAAAGTCTTTGACGTTTCGAGCTACGCTCTTCAACAGAAAGAATACGGAGACAAGGAGAAAAACACGGAGAAAAAAAATTGAATAGTGTTCAGTCAACGGTCAATCAACTTCTTAGTGTTATCAGTCAGTACTTATAATGCATTGACTTAAAAAGCCTTTAATATACTTGGCAGTATATTATGGTTGCATAAGGAAATATGGTGTCCCTACAAGTAATTAATATGTATGCACATACATGCACATTCATACATAAATACATACATACATACATACATACATACATACATACATACATACATACATACATACATGCATACATACATATATATATATATATATATATATATATATATATATATATATATATATATATATATATATATATATATATATATAAGAGTGTATAAAATATTTTTTATATACAAAGAGGAGACCATTGACAGAATTCCTTACATAGCTAAAAAGGCCAGTTAAAACCCAAACCACGGAAAAGAGAAGGGGTGGCTGCTGGAAGACCCTATGTCTGGTAACAGGACTCTGTACTATGCCACACAAGCAGGAGAACGCAGTCATGGCTGTCAAACAATTTCTACGTCCACATCATTCCTAACACCTTGCCACCTAACTCCTCAGACTACAATCCCCTTGATTATTATGTGCGGGGCTCAGTTGAGTGAGAGACCAACAAAACTTCTTGTAACACCAAAAATGAACTGAAGGCAAGGACTAGGGCACCATTCACCAACTTAAACAAGGACACCGTCCAGAAGAGTTACAGGAAATTCTGAAGTCGTCTGGAGGTCGTGATTGAAGCCAATGGCAATTTTATTGAATAAATTTACTCTTTAGTATTTCAAGATATTGTTGTGTAATCTTGATAAATATATCTGTTAAAATGCGACGTCAGAGTTATTTTCCTTTTTGCGTAATTTAGACGGCAATATATTCACCGCACACTGTATATATATTCTTTTACTCTTTTACTTGTTTCCCTCATTTGATTGCGGCCATACTAGAGCACCGCATATACATACATACATATATATATATATATATATATATATATATATATATATATATAGAGAGAGAGAGAGAGAGAGAGAGAGAGAGAGAGAGAGAGAAAGGAAACAGTGAAAAAACGTTTTTATCTATTTATCTACCTCTCTATCTATTTAAATAGATAGACTGGTAGATAGACAGACAAACAGACAAAAAGAGAGATAGAAAGAGAGAGAGAGAGAGAGAGAGAGAGACAGACAGACAGACAGAAGAAATATATGTAGCATTTTTAAGGCTTAAAGTCTTAAAATGTAGACATTAAAGCTCAATAACTTAGTTCGACAAATACGTCCCTCAGTGTTAAAATAACACATTATGATGATAACTTTGCTGTTGTTTGTTTTATTAAGACAGCAATAAAGTTTGAACGAGCCTCAGTAACGCAAAAAAGCATTAACTGTTACTCTATAAAGTCTTTTAGAAACGTCTGTTTGGCTTCCCATCTAAACTCGACTTCCATCTAAACTGGCCGTAGCCAAACAATTCTCCAACGGTAAATAACAAAATTTTTCATTCATTGATTTTCTCCTGAAAGCAGCATTCTCTGTGTATTTAGATTCGGCCTGCATTTAATCATCGCTGTAAATAATTATGAACTAATCTGAACCTACCTCATTTTCTGAATCCTCTTACACAAAACCATATGTACTTGAATACGTATAGCGTTACATTATGCTAGCTAACGTGTGAATAGAGTATATATTGACAGGTAAATGTTGAAGATTTATTTAAAGAAACCTTGAAGCGATTTTCAGCTCACAGTGAAATAGACAGAACAATAAAAATCAAATTGTGCAGTCCGATAGAATTTTTTTTTTTTTTTTTTAGATGAGACAATAACTCTATACCTACTGAGAATAAATGTGAAATGGAATTTACCTCTGAATTGCTCTGAAATAATCTGAAAAATGATAGTTTTAACAAATATTTCTTTATTGCTTAAGATTGAAACATAAGAAAACAAGAATATCATATGAATAGCTGGATTACACCGACGTTTAATATTATACCATTTAAATACTTAACAGGTGCACTGAGATGGATAATGCGTGAATGGATTCTAAAATACTATTCCAGTCAAAATTTTCCTGCTATCTTAAATACTGTTGAAAATGCACTTGTCATTCCATTTACAACCGGTTCTCATTATGCAGGATATGGAAGATGTTCATTCACATACGCGCGCGCGCACACACAAATTCATACCTACATTCTTATTTGTACCTATCATCATAGTTGCATTAGGTTATGTACCAACAAATTCGCACAAAATCCTAGATATGTTCGGTTTTGCAGAGAAAGAGCAGAAAAAAACAGTCGCGGATTCCCCAAATCCAATCTATTAGTGGTACAGTGAAGATCTGTAAGGCATTTCAAAAATTTTTCATGCGAGATTCTTATGTGAATAGATGCACACACTTGAGTGTATGCATCGATAGTTCAACCAACACACCAACTCAACCACATATTTACAAACACCGGGAACTATTTTTACTCAAAAAGTCTTGTCTTGTTAGTGAGCTGTTTGAACTTTCTCAAGTACAATTTAAGTAAAACTCATGCATGTAACTCTCCACCTTAGATGAAGTGGTTTCTGCAACGTGAAGACACCAGAAGAAACGACAAAGATGCAATTGGGATATTAGAATCAAAATATATTCAGAGTGTTGTTATATTTCGGGATGGTCATTTTTTTTTCTTGCCAAATAAACACACGCACTATATTTTCGCTCTTCACTCGTTTATTATTGTTCTTATTTTATCTTATGTCCATTGTCTGAAAATCTTTTGTCACCTCTTCAGCGACTCTTTCATCCCACGTGTCGTTGAAGAAGTCACAGATGTGTTACGAAAGATTTTAGATAATAGGCTTAAGTTAAAATAAGAACAATCATAAACGAGTGAAGAACGAATATATAGTGCGTGTGTAACTTCGCATACCAGATGCCAGTAGGTTTCTGGGTTCATCAGGAGAAAATGCGCACCGTTTCAGGGACCTTCCACCTGACGGTTTTAGAGCGCACCGGCCCACCTTACTGATGTGAGGCCCCCGCCTACTAGTTCGACTGCCTAGTATTCGATCTCAAGTTCATTTTGGGATCATCATCTCTTCAATCAAGTGTCATTTCTTTGCAGCCATATCCAATGGTTGGCTCCCCCAACTGTCAATTGGATCTCTTTCAACATGGCGTTTTCTTGCCGATGTTGGACACCAATTGATAGCAGCCACCGTCTCAGTCTAGATCTAATAAAACCCCTATATCCAACTTCTACAAGGAAGTTCTGTACTCCAACTAGCATCTATAATCTTCTAGTAGTTTCTCATAACACACTTTAATGAACTCCAAAATATTGATGCTAATTGGGAATGTAGCAATGGAATCCAAAGAGGAGTCATTATAATTTTTTTTTTAATTCGGAACTTATCTCATTACATGGTTTTGTTGTAAGGCTTTTCATTTTGAGATCGTTTTTCGCTGGCCATTAAACTTGTCAAAATAGAGTAGGCGCTACTTATGTATGTCATTATTCAGTTTTATTTCTGGATTTCTTGCCAATAGAAAAAGAGCCGATGTCTAACCTAGATCCAAGGCTTCTTCATTATAATTTCAACATGAACAACAGGGTATTTTTGCTTGTATGTATGTATGTATGTATGTATGTATGTAAGTATGTATGTATATGTGCAGATTTGTATGTTTTGTTTTATGTATGTATTCTCGTGTATTGATTTCTTTTTCTGAAAACCCTACCTTTTCCGGGTTGTCACTTAGGCGTTTACACACAAAATCAAGCACACCAATTATTACTGGTCTAAATGTGAATTTATAAACTGGATACAGAAGCTGAAGCTGTTGAAGCAGTTGTGCACAATTATCATCTTCCTCACTGATTTTCAAAGAGATATTCACATCAGTAGGAGAGCTGACCTCTATGACGGTACATAGTTTTTCTCGTAAGTCCCTAACAGCAATATCCGACCTGTTACGTTTAAACTCGATAGAATTTTTTGATGGATATGTTCCACCAATAATCCTTGTGATGATGTCTGTGCATGTATTCATTAACAGAGGAATTTTTTTCCAAGACAGTCTCTTTTTTACGAATGGCATTGTATATTGTGTTTGCGACAATGTCGTGTCGCATAGGAGGTACTACCTCGATCACATTTTAGGTCAGCTATTAACCACGTGTGTGATGACTTCCACTGAAATATGACATAATCTACACTTTCGATTGCATCTTGGAGCTCCAAGAGCTTCACTGTCTCTTTTGTTTACTAGTTATTTCGTAGCTATCTCCTGTTCTTGAATTGCAAATGCTTCGTTTTTGAAGTGCGATGTGACGTAGCTGTCACGAGTCCAAGAGAGGTTTAGCTTCATTTTGATATTACTGTTTTCTTCAAGTTTTCGAGAAACATGCCCATTCATAGTCTCTTTTTTTTTTTGATATGCTGAGCGTTTCACATTTAGATATTCTTTGAGATATGTCCGCCTGTTTTGGAGTTGTATGGGCGGTCATCAGGAATAGAGTGCTTCCTGACGAGTTCGCTACCGACACCTAGGATGTCGTTCTCTTTGTTTTTTAACTCTTAATGTATTTATTTTTGCTGTTGTTGTTTAGGAAGTGCTGTCTACAAGAAACTATTCGACATACGAAGGCTGTTTGCACTGGTGTATGTTTGCATGTATGTATTATGTATGTATGTATGTATGTATGTATGTATGCCTGTACGTACGTATATATGTATGTATGTATGTATGTATGTATGTATGCATGTATGTATGCAAGCATGTATGTATGTATGTATGTCTTCTCTTTCTCTTTTTAATATTAGAGTAAATATTGAACACCCACCTATTTGGTAGCAACGTTGTGAAAAAAGTATCTTGATTTAATCGTCATCCTTTAAATCTTAAGATGGTCTTGCAGATCTTTATAGTCCTAGATATCATGATCATATGTAGCATATGAATTAAGGATTAGCATTCTCTCTCCAAGATTCCAAGTTCAGCCATACTTTGCTCCAGAATGGTTGATATGTATCCTGTTGTTCCAATAATAATGGGTTTGAAACTGAAAGCATATCTTGGGTACTGGCAGTCCGAATTCCTTATCAATGGTCCATAGATGTCGTCTTTCTCCTGCATATACATACATATATATATATATATATATATATATATATATATATATATATATATATATATATATATATATATATATACACATACATATACATATATCGCTAGCCACTACACATTCTTTATTTTCTCTCCTTGTTTCTTTCTGTGTTCCTTTCTGTGGAAGAGCGAAGGCTCGAAACGTTAAAGACTTTTTCACTTTCCGAGCGTTATACTAATACATCTGTTTGTTGTCTACACCACCTGTCTTCGTCTTTTTTTTGTGTGTGAATTTCCCTAGGATATCCAAAGTTAATGCAGTACGATCGTTTCATGCGACTCCATTTAATTAAGCAATGTGAACATTACATCAAATGTAAAATGCAGAGCAATCCTCAACTGCACAAAGATATAGAAATTTAATGAAATTACATTTCAACAGAAGGACATATTTTTATAACTACATTTAAACTCTCCAAGTAGAAAGGAAGAATACAAAAAACCATTCTGACTTAGCCAGACCTTACAGGATATCCTTGCTGCTTATTTTGATTTTAATCACCCTATTTTGAAACTGTATGGATAATACCATACTTAATTCTGGTGCCTAAACTTAAGTACCACATTCACCTGAATCTAATTTTTTTACGGAACTCACCCACCAAACCGGAATATATATATATATATATGCATATTAATCTGGTTAGCCATAGCAGTACCTATAACCAGTTAGAACTCGGCTGTACATATACTTCACAGTATTAGTAAGGTCCACCAGCAGCAACATGTGAAGTGCCTAACATTCTCCGCTCAACACTTTTATATGAACCAGCTGGTCAGTGCAGAGCGTAATATTAATTAATAAATGAATGGCCAAAGGATAGGTTCTACATAATCCATTTCATTAGCTTACAGCTGTTTCAGTTACAAGAAACCGTGCATCTGGAGTTGAGCGATACTTCGATTACTTGTAGCTTCCTCGGAACCACTTCAACGAAGCACCAGAATGTGATAGTGTGTGTGTTTGTACAAGTATGTTTGTGTGTGTATGTACTGATAGATAGATAGACAGAGACAGACAGACAGACAGATAGATAGATAGATAGATAGATAGATAGATAGATAGATAGATAGATAGATAGATAGATAGATATGCAAGAAAATTAACTGAAATAAAAAACAAAATTTGTCAATATAGTTTAAATATATATTTTTCAAGACACACACACATACACATATAAACATACAATCACAAAGATACGCTCACTCACACACACGTAAACATAAACACTCACACAAAAACAAAACAAAAAAAATGCACGCACATGCATACACATGCCAACTCACACACTCACACACCCGCGCACAAACTTACATGTAAGTTATTCGTGATTCGCTACATCAGTCAACCCTGCGCCTGAGTATTCAATATTGTTCACGGCCAATTCATGAAACTCAGAGCAACAGAATGCTATAAGTTGTTATTATAACTAGTAAAGTAATATATTCACTGTTTAATCTATCTAAGGTATTGAGTTCTTTTTCTGTTTTGCTTTGTTCATGAAGTAACCGTGTACGTAATAACACCTGGAAACATATTACTACATATATCATTATTATTATTATTATTATTATTATTATTATTATTATTATTATTATTAATAACAACAATAATAATAGTAGTAGTAATAATAATAATCTACCAAACGTATATGTAAGTATGCATATATATATATATATATATATATATATATATATATATATATATATATATATATATATATGTGTATATATATATGTATATACACGCGCGTGCGTGTGTGTGTGTGTGTGTTTGTCTGGCTGTATGCGTAGTATCATTTGGAAGCTTTTGATGGCTTTATTTTCTCGTTTAGCCTCTACAGTAACGAGGCGTTTCAGTACAGAATTGAATTGATGCATATATAACACAGCAATAATTCAGGATATTGGAATTTTATGTGACGTGCTAGACTCATATAATAAAACATTAATAACATTTCGTATTTCTAACGCAGCTCGAATAATAATAATAATAATAACAATAATAATAATAATAATAATAGTAATGATTCTTTTTGTTTATTTATTATTGCCACATATTTATGGACGAGGGGACATTACAGGGACTGCTTAGAAAATATGTGGGGATTTATACGCAGTTCGAATGAAATGGTAAGTGGAGTTATATAACGTTTATGATGAAAATTCTAAGCGAAATTTCTTTACATAGGGCCAATGAAGGAACCCCACTGATCCAAGTTTACTCTGGCTACCAAAGTCAGCTACTTTCGCCTAGTTGCATACTCTATAGCATGCTAAGAGTGAATTCCGTCACTCATTCAATGGTGGGTAATCTCATCCATATTTTACCATATTTACTGGAGGATTACAGTTTCCTCTCTAAAATGAACTAGAAAATGTTGGTTCTGCGTTGTTGTAAATGTTGTCTCTGTATAACGTTTCTATAGCTACGTCCTCGTTTTCTGAGGAAGGAATACTTTTACTTTCGTCTGTCGTTCTCTCCTCCCTCACTCCGTTTTTTTGTTTTTATATATATTTTCTCTTTCTTTCTCTTTGCTATGCAGTTCTATCTTGAACGCTGTTATTGTGCTGTTGTTTGCTATTTTCTAATTCTGGATTTAAAAATCGCCTCTGCAAATAAAAATTTTAAATTAAAAATACGCAAGTTCCCTCAGAGTTGAATCTTACAATGAAAATATTGTCACCAAAACTCAGGTGGTCCTCTCTCGTATTCGATTATGCAAAATGTTTCAAATATCTAAACTCCTTCCGGATAAAAAGAGCTAGTATTCGGAGACGAAGCTCGGCGTGACTTCCAAAAATAACAGTAATAATAATAAAACAGCAGGAAGAAGAAGAAGAAGAATAGAGGATTGCGGTTACCATCAGGAGAGACTATGGGTGAACCCGACTGTAGTGGGTATAGATATTTAGGGATTTTGGAACTGAATGACATTCTACACAGAGAAATGAAAGTCAAGATCAGCGAGGCGTATCAA
Source organism: Octopus bimaculoides (assembly GCF_046866305.1). Taxonomy (NCBI): domain Eukaryota; kingdom Metazoa; phylum Mollusca; class Cephalopoda; order Octopoda; family Octopodidae; genus Octopus; species Octopus bimaculoides. The sequence continues at coordinate 157,707,104 of NC_142928.1, forward strand.
AAAAGGGTGAAGACAGTGTTGAAATCCAACCTGAATGCCAAAGATTTGATTACCGCAATGAATATCTGTGCAGTTGCGGTGGTCAGATATAGTGCGTCCATCCTCAAATGGACTAAGGGGGAAATATCAACGCTGGATAGAAGGACGAGAAAGTTCATGACGCTGCATGGAGTGCTACACCCTAAAGCGAACGTAAACGGCCTGAAATTCTGGGGGTGAGGGTTAATCAACTACACCGATTCCAGTGATCAACAGGTACTTAGTTTATCAATCCAAAAAGGATGAAAGGCAAAGTCCACCTCGGTGGAATTTGAACTTAGAATGTTAAGACAGACGAAATGCCGCTGAATATTTTGTCTGGAGTGCTAATGGTTCTGTTTGCACTCCATAATAATAATAATAATAATAATAATAATAATAATAATAATAATAATAATAATAATGGCTGAAGTTTAAAAGATAGTGCTCATGGGAACTGCCCATATCCTACGTAAAATACTGTCTATGTGATCTCAAATTTTAAAGCAAACACATAATTTTCTTATGGTTTCTTAAACATTCACTTGAACAAAACTGTACAAATCCAAATATATGGTACCCTAGGCATAACACCTACATAAACTTCTAACTTGTTGTCTCTTGAGGTCTCTGGGTGAGACTTGGATCTAACTTGTACAAATGCAAAACAAAAGTCAAACATAAAATAATAATAATAATAATAATAATAATAATAATAATAATAATAATAATAATAATAATATGATCTCAAATTTTAAAACAAACATATAATTTTCTTATGGTTTCTTAAACATTCTCTAGAACAACACTATGTACAAATCCAAATATATGGTACCATAGGCATAACACCTACATGAACTTCTAACTTGTTGTCTCTTGAGGTCTCTGGGTGAGACTTGGATCCAACTTGTACAAATGCAAAGCAAAAGTCAAACATAAAATAATAATAATAATGGTAAGAAGAAGAAGAAGAAGAAGAAGAAGAACAACAACAACAACAACAACAACAACAACAGCAACAACAACAACAACAACAGCAACAACAACAACAATAACAACAACAACAATCACAATAGATTCTGCTTTAGGCACAAGAGGGGCAATTTGAGGGGAGGGTCATGTGCTGTTTATCTTGATAGGAAATCACCACGTCGCGCACGTATGAGGGACACTTCGCTGCTATATCTACCAGTTCTAACAACCATGTAGAGGATTCTTCCTTGTATCATTTCAGTCGTTAGTGGAATATTTAAAGGTAACATAACGCAATGTATGTGTTACAGCCGGGAACAAGCAATGGCTTTGTATGTATAGGATTTCGAGGATCCTATTACATGGCTCTTTAGGGAAATGGCTTCAATCACAATTTCTTATCGGTAAGTGCTTTGTAAGAGTCAAATTTGATGGATGGAAACTGTATGTAAGTCATCAGGATTGGTTCTGTTTCCTTTGAGTACTGACCTTAACCCGTTATTCAGTTTGGCAATACCAGATGGCTCTTGGATACCTTTAGCAGGGTCCCGTTCGTAGAAAGCATTGGAACCAGATCTCCAGTCTCATAACTTCATCTCTTCCTACCCCAAATTACGGAGGTCAAGAAAAAAGGTCACGGACACAACCCTTCCTCTCTCTCTTCATGAGCTATGACTACAGAATCGGCGGTTAAGGATCTCTATGCCAACGTCTGACGCCGTAAGGTGCAATATTTGTTGCCGTGTAGTGGCTTCTCTGCCTCAATGACCCTGAGAGGTATGCCAGTGGAGCACAATCTCCTGATAGGGCCTCGCATGATGGACTGGTCAAAGGATAAAAATCAGACTAATACGGACCACCTCTTCCTAGAGGTAAAAATGTGTTTGCATAGGGCCAACACCTCTACCTTGAGACAAGTAAAATTACAGAAGCATCGATGATAATCCAAAACCAATAAGAAAATGGAACAGTCTTCAGTGACCTATGTTTAATAGGAAGCGAAGAGCTTAAGTAAGAAAGGCCAAAGTTTGAAGATTTGTAGGTTTTTCTTAGGAAAGATACAGCAATCATTTCCCATTGGTCTCTGCTGGTTTATTCACCATTTACTCAATAGTCTCCTACTATCCTGAACTTCCTTTGAGACAGGGAGACTGGACTGCGTGACAATACAGCATTAACTCATTATAACGAGCTGGATCTAGGGACCACTACTTATATTCCTGTATGTCATAGCTACAGGAGGATCGTCTGCTATTTGAGTCCTAACTGGAGCCCTTGACAGTAAGTACTAGAACTGAAGTGAATCTGGAAGTGATGGTGAGTAACGGGTAATTCCATACTCCCTACAACTCCCGCTCGTCCAAGCTAGTGCCTCTCGATACCAGTTGCAGTTTTATGTTTTACTCATGACAAACTGCCCTTTCACTTGTTGTTGGCACTCCGTCGCTTACGACGTCGAGGGTTCCAGTTGATCCGGTCAACGGAACAGCCTGCTCGTGAAATTAACGTGCAAGTGGCTGAGCACTCCACAGACACGTGTACCCTTAACGTAGTTCTCGGGGATATTCAGCGTGACACAGTGTGACAAGGCTGACCCTTTGAATTACAGGCACAACAGAAACAGGAAGTAAGAGTGAGAGAAAGTTGTGGTGAAAGAGTACAGCAGGGTTCGCCACCATCCCCTGCCGGAGCCTTGTAGAGTGTTTATTGTTTTCGCTCAATAAACACTCACAACGCCCGGTCTTGGAATCGAAACCTCGATCCTATGACCGCGAGTCTGCTGCCCTAACCACTGGGCTATTGCGCCTCCCCTTTCACTTATTAACTCATGAAAGATCAAAAGCAAACAGCAGCAACAACAGCAGCAACAACAACAACAACAACAGCAGCAGCCGCAGTAGCATCAGCAGCAACAGCAAAAGCATCAACAATAGCAACATCGAAATACAGAAGTACATAAGCAGAGGTGTTATGATTTTCTCTTGGATTCGATGTTACACTATCTCAGTTGTTAAAGAACATGATGGGTTATCAAAACTTAAGTCTATATTGGCGTGTGTGTGTGTGTGTGTGTGTGTGTGTGTGTGTGTGTGTGTGTGTGTGTGTGTGTGTGTGTGTGTGTGTGTGTGTGTGTAATAATCAGAATCATTTCAAGTTGTTCACCACTGGAAAGAATTATGTTTCCAGGAAATCTTTTTCTTTTTACCAGATTCCTCTTTTCCCATTAAATGTTTTAGTGTGTATGTGAGTGCGCATGTGGATGTGTGTGAGTGCGTGTGTATGTAAGTGAGTGCGTGTGTATATATGTGTGTATGTGTGTGCATGCATGCATAAATGCATACATGCATATATTTATACTGATATATCTATGACAGTTTATACACACACACACATACATACGTATATATACATGTATATACGTATGTGTGTGTGTGTGTGTGTGTGTGTGTGTGTGTGTGTGTGTGTGTGTGTGTGTGTACACATATATACTGTTAAAAATAAATGCTTTAAATTCTGCGAATACATACGTATATAAAAATGTGTGTGTCTATGTATATGTACATGTGTGTATACATTTATCTATACGTACGTATATACATACACACATATACATATGCATATATATATATATATATATATATATATATATATATATATATATATATCCATATGCATACATATATAAATGTATGAGTATGTATGTACGTGTGTGTGTGTGTGTGTGTGTGTAGTGGGTTAAACTCTTTTTTTTTTATTGTCATTCAGTTTCAGTAATTCTGGAAAAGGTTATCTACGGTCGTATTTTTAGTTACCAGTTTCCATTAAACCTTACGGGGAAACGAATTGATCTTGAAAATAAAACATAAACACTTTGAAATATTCACAAAAATTAAACACACGCACATACACACACACACACACACACACACACACACACACACACGCATACACACACACACAAACACACACAAACACACACATACATACACGCAACTACACACTTACATAGACATGCTTACGTAAGTATGTCAGCATGCATATATGTGCGTGTGTGTGTGTGTGTGCATCCACACAAACATACGTGCAACCACACATACACACACACAGAGAGGCACACACATACACACACACAGAGGCACACACATACACACATACGTATGCGAATGAATATGTGTGCATGTATGTAATGTACTTATGTACTTATCTATCAACATATGTTTAATATTATTTTCATTTATAATATTTATTCATGTGTGTGTGTGTGTATTCTTACAGAGCGCCCTCTCCCCACTACGGAATTTTAACCGCCAGCTAGTGCTGATACAGGATATCAGCGTACATACTCTCCATTTTTGTCTTCATATAAACTAACCTTTATAGCAGTTGAGAGAAAATGCATCACTAAGGAGACCTAACACGGTCGAAACATGTCCAGCTGGCTACAAAGGAAAAATTCGCTCACTCCAGCTGTACTGTCTTCACTTACAAACATTCAGGTCAATTTGATACGCTTGTATGTCAATTAAATAAGTTTCCATATATCATGTCTTGATATTGTGTTGATGGTCGTCTGATGTTAAACAGTGAGTTAAACTCACATGCAAATTGGTAGTTCCAGTTCTCTGGAGCTACTAAATTCAGTGTGTGTATAAACGGATGCGTGTATAATATATATATATATATATATATATATATATATATATATATATAGATTTATATATAGTTCAAATGTACAGAAGACAAAGACAGGTGATATATATATATCCATTAAGTAATGTTGTCAAATACATCTATTGTATAAAAAAATACAATCCTGATGAAGTTTGCCTTTGGCTCATTACAAACTGTATATATACGAATGGTCCAAACTCTGAACAGGCTAAAATGCAACTACACACACACACACACACACACACACACACACACACACACACACACACACACACACACACACACACGAAAAACAATAAAAACTCGACCACAACTTGCATACTGACACCTGAAAAATCTACAATTCAACTAGCACATGCTCTCTTACGAATTATACAAACAAAATTCTTCACGTGTGTATTTATATGTGTTTATGTACACACATACAATCCCAAATATTCTGGCTTCAACCAATTAAATTTACATAAACACATCAAGAAACACATGAATTCCAGATGCCCTTACGCGCGCATGTAGAGGGGTGGGGACACACTTGTAAAATACATACACACTTGTAAAATACATACACACTAAAGCATATTCCCATTGAAATACACAAATACACTTTCTAAGAACCACACCAAAATCAATCAACCATGATACCATAATACATCTTTTACAATAGAACCATCCTTAATTAGTTGCACAGTTAATTTCACTCCCCCAAAACCTCTTTGTGAACAGAATATCACAAGAACTTAAGAAACGAACTGTCTTAAATAAATCTTGGGTATTTTATCTTGTTTCATGACTGCGACCATGCTGGGGCACCACCCTGAAGGGTTTTGTCGAACAAATCAACACCAGTACTGTTTTAATATAAAATAATCTTACTGTGAAGGCGCATGACTTCGTGGTTAGGATATTCGGCTCACGGTCGCAAGGTTATGAGTTCAATTCCCGGCGACATGTTGTGTCCTTGAGCAAGACACTTTATTCCCCGTTGCTCCAGTTTACTCAGCTACCAAAAATGAGTGATAGCGGTATTTCAAAGGGCCAGCCTTGTCACATTCCGTGTTACGTTGAATCTCCCTGAGGACTACGTTAAGAGTACAAGTGTTTGTGGAGTCCTCAGCCACTTGCACGTTAATTTCATGAACAGGCTGTTCCGTTGGTCGGATTAACTGGAACCCTCGTCGTCATAACCGACAATAACAGACAGTGCCAGATAACCTTACCTAAGCGTTATCTACAACCACGTTATCTCGTGCAAATACATAGTCATCCTTGAGCGACGGAGGCCCCTAGTTTCGATAATCTGTCAATGTCTTTACTTATAGGATTCATTTTGGATCTTTTTTAAAACGGGGGCCACATTTTTCATTAACGAAACACTTTGAAACTTGGAACACTGGTAGAATGTGTCATATAAAACATTTTTTTCTCTTAGTCTTCTTTAAAAAAAAGAAATCCATAATTTATTCCATGTTAAAGTTGTCGTATTTCTGTAATTTCAACCAATCACTGACGTCCATTCAGCCGATATACATTAAGTGCCGACTACATAAACAAACGATTCTGAAACAATTAACCCTACCCTAACCCTGGGTTAGGGTTAAAGCAAATTTAAAATGAAAAAAGCAAATAAAACGAAGGTATGGAGATTAAATACGCTTTACATCGCTTAATCAGCCAAAGGAGTAAATATAAACAACTGAATACTTGTCAGTGATTGGTTGAAATTATCGAAATAAGACAATTTTTTACATGAAATAAATTCGAATACAAAAATATTTTTCTGTTCTATAACACAAAATAGATAAGTATACGAAGTTTGAAAGTCTTTCCGTACCAAAAACACTACGTAAAACATTAATGAAAAATGTGGCCCCCGTTTTAAAATAGATCCTTCATTTTGAGCAGATGAAATGAAATTACCTACATGTCATGCTTGTTTATATCTAGGAACACATTGTTTAATATGTGCTTGCAGCTTTAACCCTTTACCTGTCCAAAGCATTTTCATAAATTTGTGTTAAACGCCTGTGTTTGCTTCCAAATTTTTAGTTAGCCCTTTTTGCATAGGGTTTAGAGTAATATACAGCTTTTCTTCTCTAAGTTACATTAGTAGTTGCAAAACATTGAGAATGACATAGATGCCAGGAAACATGTCCTGTGTTTTGCGTGTGATACAGAAGACAGGCAAAGGGTTAAGACTGAAGTGTGTATTTCCAGATATTTTACTGGTCTCTCTACCAGATCGAGAGACAACATAAAAGTTTCCTCGTTGGATTGGTTTCCATTATATTGAATGTTTTATTTCCATTTTATCTTTTTTTAGCACCAGGTCAAATCGAATCGAACAAACCTATGATCAAAGCCATTACACAGGTGTATCATTTTAGAATTATGTTCGACTACACTATCTTGTGTATTTTCTTTTTTCTTAAAGATAGCAGTGAGATTTTCGACGCAGATTTTTGTTGCCATGTCAAGTTAATCTCGTAATTACGCAGAGGTTCCCTCTTTGGTTTAAGAACAATGAATGTTGTTATTGTTGTTTAACCACTGGTTAGACATAATCAAAGTGGAGACGCAATGGCCCAGTGGTTAGGGCAGCGGACTCGCGGTCATAGGATCGCGGTTTCGATTCCAAGACCGAGCGTTGTGAGTGTTTATTGAGCGAAAACACCTGAAGCTCCGGCAGGGGATGGTGGCGAACCCTGCTGTACTCTTTCACCACAACTTTCTCTCACTCTTACTTCCTGTTGTGCTTGTAATTCAAAGGGTCAGCCTTGTCACACTGTGTCACGCTGAATGTCCCCCGAGAACTACGTTAAGGGTGCACGTGTCTGTGGAGTGCTCAGCCACTTGCCCGTTAATTTCACGAGCAGGCTGTTCCGTTGATCGGATCAACTGGAACCCTCGAGGTCGTAAGCGACGGAGTGCCAACGACGAAAGAAACATAATCAAGCAGAATTATGGTCTAACTTATTGCAGTCTTAAGAATCCAGTCTTTATATATGTCTAGGACTACATCGTGGTCTTTAAATTTGTTCTTCCCTTTTTCAAACGAAAGGCTGTGTTTTCTGGGAGATTTGGCTGCAATTTCTAGCCGTTCGAGTCCAAGGCAGAAATAAGTCGAACATCACGTGATCAGAAATATTCCATTCATGACCAACTACCTTTTAATATATCAGGGAGTAAAAGGCGGCGAGCTGGCAGAAACGTTAGCACACCGGGCGACATGCTTAGTGGTAGTTCATCTGTCTTTGCGTTCTAAGTTCAAATTCCGCTGAGGTCGACTTTGCCTTTCATCCTTCCGGGGTCGATAAATTAAGTACCAGTTGTGTACTGGAGTCGATTTAATCGAATGATCCCCTCCCCTAAAATTTCGGGCCTTGTGCCTAGAATAGAAAAGAATATATCTAGGACTAAGGCGGTTAGCTTGCAGCATCGTTACCAAGTCGGGGAAAATTCTTAGCAGTATTTCTCCCGACTTTACGTTCTGGGTTCAAATGCCGCCGGGGTTTACCTTGCCTTCCATTTCTTTCGAAAGTCGATAAAATAAGTATCAGTTGATCACTGGGGTCGGTGTAATCGACTTATCCCTCTCCTGAAATTGCTGGCCTTGTGCTAAAAGCTGAGATCAATATCTCAGGCGACGAACTGGCAGAATCGTTAGCACGTCGGATAAAATGCTAAGCATTTTAGGCTCTGAGTTCAAATTCCTCCGAGATCGAGTTTGCCTTTCATCCCTTTCGAGGGTCGATAAAAGAAGTGCTAGTTGAGAACGTGGTTCGATCTAATCGACTTACCCCTCCAACAAACTTTCTGGCTTTATATGAAACCAATAAATCATTCCATTTTTCAGATGGTAAGATATAAATAGAGATTTGGCTACTCTTTCTACCAGGTTCAACGACCGCTGAGATTATCTTCGTTGAACATAGATGTGGCATCGTAAGAATGTGGGAGGTGTTCGTAAACACACAGCTTTTAAGAGACGAGTTGGAGGTAACGGACAGTATTGACATAAAGAGAGAATGAGAGGCAAAGAGACAGAAAGAGAGTGAAAGAGAGCAAGTAGTTGGTATTCATAGAAGAGAAAGAAGGGGGTGTTGCTGCGAATATGGAGAAGAAATTACTCTAAAAGTGTTGAGTGAGCATCTATAAAATGCGATGGGTGTGTGGGTGTCGAAAGGTAAGCAGGAAACCACAGTGTTAAATGAATTGGAGTATATATGTGGGAACGTATACACACACATGTCTATATTATATAATCATAATATACATATCGTGCGCATATATTATATAATTTATGCGTATAATACATGTATATATATATATGTATATATATATATATATATATATATATATATATGTACACATACACACACACATATACATATATACACACATACACATACACACACATACACATATAAATATATATATATTTATATATACAAACACTTACATACAAATATAAATATGTGTGTGTGTGTGTGTACACGCACAGATATATATATATATATAATATATATATATATATATATATATATATATATATATATATATATATATACATGCGGGAGATAGAGCGGGGTATAGAAAGGAGCGAGATTGTGTGTGTTGATAAGAAATAAAAGGACTCTGTCCCTCACATTACAGATGCCCGTAATACTTGTCGAACGAGACTAAAAAATTCGAAAAAGAAATTAAAGTTGAAACTAAATTTATGTAACAGCGGATAGAAAGAAGAGGATAGGGAGAAAGTGAGTGACGCTGACAGAAAGAATGTCAAATAACATGGCTTCTACGTTTTCTACGTCTATCTGACGTTTCTCAGAAACCTTTACTTCATATCTCTGTCGTTATATTTTTTTTCTTAGATATGGTTTGATTATTCTTTTTTAAAAAAATTGAAAAATAATAACAACGCAAACAATAACCATAAAATTAATTCTTCTTATCATCCTGTTTTGAACAGTTCTGTGCGAGTTTCTAGTGCAGCCCACGAGGCAGCTCTGTGTTCCTGAGACGCATGCAGCATTGCCTTTTGGCTAATGCAGAATAGTGTTTATTTGCTGTATGAATTTGCTTTGTTGTTTTGAGGATTTGTTTTGTTGTTGTTGCTGTTGTATTTTCTTTTTTTTTTCTTCTGGAGGTGGGCAGATATTTTAATGTTTTGTTTGTTGAGTAGAATGTGGAAAAAGTGATTACGTGTTTTTGTGTCCGTGTAATGATTGTATTGAATACGTGCTGTGTGAGTTGTGTCATATCATTTATTATAAAGTGGCAACAGTATAGGCTGTACGTTGCAAGAGTTGTTAATGATGTGTCGATCATGTTATATTATCGCTTGTCGATTATGCAAAAGTTTGTGTTGTTATTTCATTGGATGTTGGTTGTGTGAAGCAGTGCAATTTAATGAGTTGAGTTCCTGAAGAGGAGTGTACTGCAAGAGAAACGCAACGCAGCGAGAAATGTGGAACTGTGTAATTGAATTGAAAGTATTTTGCGTAGGTTGTAGGCTATGTAAGACTTGCAGGGTCTTTGTTTGGACAATCTGAGGAACTGTGATTCCTGTTTTTATGTTTCCGTTCATGTTCTTTATCATACATAGTGCTCTACTTATTGTACTGTTTGCCCTTTCATACATCACCACGTCCGGCTTATTTCAGTCTCATGATCCTTGTACATAGAGTGTTTTCGATTTCCTTCTGGGCGATTATTAATTATAGCCATTTAACTGTACTAGCGAAAGAAAAAAAAAATTGTATTGTGCATATATCAAAATAAATAAGCGACTGAGAACACTGAACTAATGAGCGAAGGACATTTTTGTCATTCTCTCCGTATCTCAGAAATATTTATCTGGCGAGTCCATCATTACGAGAGAACTGCTCGGCCAAATATTTGCGAAATTCATTATGAAGGTCCGACAAAGCATATGTTAATTTCTGCTTGTATTGTCATTGTTCTGTCACAAATCTTTTGGCGTTAGAGTGACGCTAGCATTAACGTTTCCGGTTCACGTAGTGCAGTGCCTGCTCCATCCACAAAACCAAAGAAATGCGCCCTCTTAACAAAGGTCACAGGTGGTCTGAGTTACTTGAATATACCCTCAAAATCTTCTTGCTGCTTAGACTGACTTTCATATGTCTTGTGGAGATGCATCAGAATGTGACTGTGTGCTTTTCGTTACCTGAATTTTTGGCCATATTTTTACTGTTTTAGTTGTTATATGACGGCTCTTTTAAATACATACTTTCATTGTTATTCTAGATGTGTGTGAATATGCGTGTGTGTGTGCGTGTGTGTGTTTGACGATATCATCATTGTCTATGTTGTAATTGTTACTGTGGTTGCTGCATCTATTATCAATGATGTCCACAAAGAAATTAATGTTTCTAGTGTTTCTTAGTATTATCTTTATTTGTCATTCTATAGTTGTTGCTGCAATTGCTGTTAATGTAAATATTGTTAAATGGACAGGTTATTCGCAATACATAAAATATATATATATTTTTTTTTTACTCTCGCCTATAGAAAGTAGTTGACCACCACTGCTGTAGGTATCATTTCTACCTTCAACACCATAGCAATGTTGATACCCAAATGAATTTTTGTAGTGGCGGCGAGCTGGATACATAGCGGCATTTCGTCCGTCTTTACGTTCTGTGTTCAAATTCCGCCGAGGTTGACTTTGTCGTTCATTCTTTCGGTGGACGATAAAATAAGTACCAGTTGAACACTGAGGTCGATGTAATCGACTTACTTCATCCTTCGAACTTGCTGATCTTGTGCCAAAATTTCAAACCAATATTTCTTTGACTTAACGGAAGAGAAATGCAAAATTTATCTCTCCCCCTTGATTTAATAAGGATTTCTAATTTAGAAACAAATATAATAGTGTTCCAATTTCGGCGCAAACCCAAACGTATTGATAAAGGGTACGGTCAATTCTGGTATTTGAATGGTACTTTATTTTGTCGACCCAAGAAGGCAAACACGATCCCATTTGAACTCAGAATTTGAGGATATATAACTAATTACTAAAACATATTTTTACCATCGCTCACCCAATTCGAATAATGACTCAGACACGGCTATGTGGTTAAGAAGAGGGTGAGTAAATCAATATTGCGCAAGGTATTTTTTTTCTCTGACGCTCTACTGGTTCTAGTAAACAACCGTGTCAGACTGATTAATAATAGCTTCTAACAAAGGTATGAGGCCATAGATTAAGCGGAAGGCCTAGTCGAACAATTCAATCTTCTCCATACAAGTATCATGTGATATAGATCCCGGAAAAATGAAAGCTAGCGATGGTATTGGTGTGATTCGAACTCGGGACGTAGAACCTGAAGAAATACCGTGAAACATAGTCTCCGAAGCTCAAACGATTCTGTCAATCCACCGTCATAGCTCAGAAAACTTAATGCTCCATTCTAAGTTTGACAGAAGGTCAGCAATTTTGAGGTCAGCAATATAATCGATTATATTAAATCTAGTGTTCAACTGGTACTTATTTTATTGCCCCCCACCCTCCCAAAAAAAAGATGAAAGGAAGAGTCGAGCTCGTTTGAACTCAGAACTTAAAGATGGACACATTGTAGCTAAGCATTTTGTCCGGCGTGCTAACGATTCTGCCAGCTCACTATCTTAGACAATAATTTTTTTCCAATAGTTAACTTTTTAATGGATTATTGAAAGCATTTAAGAGAAAATGTATTACTTTCAGACGAGAGAGATTTGGACTTGCGATAGGTGAAGTTCTAGTGTTAAACCATCTTATGGATTAAATGTACTTCACAAGAACAGTTCACAGTTCGTCCCAGGGTCTTCAGCAAAGTTTTCGTCGACTCAGCTTCATTTACAAGGTTTAAAGATTGGCCTGAGGCTATGCTAAAAGATACACAACAAAGTATCAGGCAGTTGGATCGAAACCAGGACCATACAAAACCAATAATCTGGAAGGGGCAGCAGTCAGTTAAATCAATCCTAGTAATTGATAAGTAGTTTGTTCCATCAACCCCAGAAGAGTAAAAGGTAAAGTCGATCTCGATGGGATTTGAACTCAGAAAGTAAAGAGCCGATACAATTTTGTTCGCACGATTTTGTCAAATCACCGTCTTCATATAATAAAAATAAGTTTTTTTCCCCCAAATCGAAAGCGTTCTAGCTGTGACCATCCTATCTTGTTTATCTAAGACTGCATTACTATATTCTTTCCTTTTATAAGTGACTAGGGTGCAATTTAATGAGAAAATGCTGCTATTTCTAGCAGACCGAATGAACACTTCGAAACTCCCTCGTCGGCGCCTCATTTACTTGTGGTTTATAATTTGTATTTTAAAAAATGAATATAACATGTACTTTAGTAAATTCTATGAAAACAACTGCAAGCTATTGTATTTTTTCCGTCTTCCTTTTATTGTATTATATTATACTGCATTGTATTTATTGTATTTATTTATTGCATTTATTTATTGAGTTTATTTGTTTATTTGTTTCTTGTATTTATTCAATTTCAAGGAGATTTAATTCGTTTCCGTTTGCAAACACAAAACAGTCACTCGAGGCTGATATCTTCCTTGTAATTACATAGTTTTCAATATAAACGATTCCGACTTCCTTTTCTTCCTGTAATTCTCGCGATTATAAATCCACACTGTTGCTGTTGCTATCCATTGTTTTGTCGAGGTTTCTTACCACAAGTCAAATGATGTCACAATGCCATCGTTCAGTTGTTATCTTTATTACGTGTAGCTTGCTTCCATACATCAAGGCCTCTAACAGGAAGTCACATTAACATCGCCTGCCAAACTAAATAATACAGTGGAATCAGGCATGCAAACGGGGACAAGGGGTGTATTAAAATGGAACAGTATGCAATATAGTTAGACTGTGGTCAAAAATTTCGTTCATTAATATTGATTTCATAGCAAGTCACGGAGTAAAGAAATTAAAGAGGAAATGGCGGTTAGATTATATAACGATTCATAAACGATGAATCGTTATGTCGTTATGTGCTGATGATCTAAGTGAAGTGAAATGACTGCAAACTGGAATTGAAACCGAGATGGTAACTCGGTTACCTGGAAGATCGAGCTTATATACTTCCAGCACCCAATGATGTTTACACTGTTGTGGTTTTCGTAATGGTGGAGATTGTTGTTGTTGGTGGTGGTGGTGGTGATGGTAAAGGTGATATCTGTCGGTGTTGGTGGTAGGAGTACTTATGGTAGTGGTTTTGGTTATCGTTCGAGAAGGTAGAGGTTATCCTTAGTAATAATAGTTTTGGTGGCGGAGAGGATGGTGGCGGCAACAGTGGCGGTGGTGGTGGAGGATTCGGCGGCGGCGGCGATGGTGGTGGTGAAAATGCTATTGGGTGATAATAGTTCTGCCGGTGATGGTGGTTGTGCTGGATGTAGTAGTCTGATGTCGTGGGTGAAGATCCTATAATTCTTGTTGTCGTTGTTGTTGCTGTTGTTGTTGTTGTTGGTGGTGGTGGTGGTGATGTTAGTAATGATACTGATTATTGTCAATATGATTATCATAATTATCATTACCACGGTGATCGTGGCCTCTTCGTTGTTGATCAATGTGCAAGAAATAGTAGCTATATTTCCCTCAAATCATACTTTGCCGTCTTCAAAACGATACACAGAGTAGATAGTCTTAGATATAAACTTAAAGTCAGAGGACGGTAACAACTGGAATCTCTTTGATCTGGGTTGACCCAGAATAAATAACAATAGCAACAACATCCCTTTGAAGCTGGAGCCAATAAAGGAGTGTCTATGAAATCCTCAACTTGCTTGAAATAACAGTCAAATATTCGTTAATCATACTCTACCGTCTTAAAAAGACGGACACCCTGAACAACGGGATGGTTACAGCTGTAACACCTTTGGACAGGGGTCGGCTGAATCAGAATTTAGCATGGACAAAAAGTAATACAACTATTTAAAATGTGTAAGAATTTGAATAAAAGTTGGTGAGGAAAATAGATGAGTGAGTGAGTGAGTGAGTGAATGAGTGAGTGAGTGAGTGAGTGAGTGAATGAGTGGGTGAGTGAGTGAGTGAGTGAGGGAGTAAGTGAGGGAATGATTGAGCGAGTGAGTGAGTGAGTGAATGAGTGAGCGAGTGAGTGAGTGAGTGAATGAGTGTGTGAGTGAATGATTGAATGAGTGAGTGAGTGAGTGCGTGAATGAGTAGATGAAAGAGTAGATAGAAGAGTTGAGTAGTTGAGTGAAAGCGAACGATAGAAATAACGATCTCGAAGAATACCACTGAGGTCGACTTTGTCTTTTATTCTTTCAAACTCGATACTGGGTCCGATGTAAGCGTCTTCCCTCTTTCCCGAAATTGCTGATCTTATACCAAACTTTGAGACCAACATTTTTCTTTCTTATTTTTTTAATATTTATAATTAAATTATTTCACAATAAATTTTCTGTATATTTAATAAAACATTCATTAATGCTGCTTAATGAAATTATAATTAATTGAAAGCACCAAATATATATGTACGTGTGCGTGGCATAATTGTTTGTATAAATTTATAAAGCCTTCAATATTTTTTCATCTAAAATATTTCTTAACCCAATATTCTACCCGCTGTTATTTATAACTTCATTAAGGTGGTGAGCTGACAGAATCGTTAACACGCCGGGCGAAATGCATCACGGTATTTCGTCTGTCGTTACGTTCTTAGTTCAAATTCCGCCGAGGTCGACTATGCCTTTCATCCTTTCGGGGTCGATAAATCAAATACCATTTGTGTACTGCGGTAGATGTAATCGACTTAATCCCTTTGTCTGTCCTTGTTTGCCTCCTCTATGTTTAGCCCCTTGTGGGCAATAAAGAAATAAGAATCGTTAGCACGCCTGACTAAATGTTTAGCGGCATTTTGTCGTCTTTACAATCTGAGTGCAAGTTCCACCGCGGTTGGCATAAGTACCATTTGAGCAGTGGGGTCAATGTGATCGAAACTGCTGGCCTCATGCCAAAATTTTAAGCCATTATTTATAGCTTTATCTACTTCAAGTTTTTCGGTAAATAATGATTTACTCCAAGTACCTAAACTTTTAAGATTTAAACACACACACTGCCAAGATTTAAACTCAGAGCCAACGACAGGACAAAATAAATTACCCTTTCTACTATAAGCACATGGCCAGCAAGTTCGAGAAGCGTGTATGTCGATTACATCGACTCCAGTGTCCAACTGGTACTCATTCTATCGACCTCAGCAGAATTTGAACTCAGAACATAAAGACTGACGAGATGTCGCAACGCATTTTACCCGGCGTGGGTGTTAACTCTTCTGCCAGTTCGCTGACTTGAAGACAAAATGAATTAATGTGATTCATTTAGTCCGGTGCATTCCCATTTCTGTCAGAAAGAAAGAGGAAAAGCTTCAAACAAAACTCGATTCTGAAAATTGTTTCACCAGCTATTTCATAACTTTCCTACTCTCAAATAATCACTTTCTTTTTATTTCGGTTACTTTCTCGTCCACTTATTTTTTCATTCAGTTTTAATTCAATCTGCCTCTTTCTCTTTTCCTCACCGTGTATCTGTCTGTTTGTATCTCTCTCTCTCTCTCTCTCTCTCTCTCTCTTGTCTCTCTCTCTTTCTCTCTCCCTCTTTCTCTTTCTCTTTCTCTTTCCCTCTCTTTCTCCCTCCCTCCTTTCCCCACTTGTATATACGTTTTCATTATGTATCAAAGTGATTTTGGTTTACTTCCTCGCCTCACCTGTTCAATGTCTCACTTCCCAAACTTTGAACTAAAACCTCTGTACAATTCATCAAACATATCACTGCAGCTCCTGGAACTCTTTTCTCGCTCATTAGCACGCGCATACACACACACACACACACACACACACACACACACACACACACACACACACACACACACACACAATTCTCTGTTTCTCTGCTTCTCACTCAGTTACTAAGTCACTCTATTCCACCCTGGCTATCTTTGACCCATTCCCAACCCTACACAATCTTCTCGATTATATCCATTCTCTCACCCCTATTCGTCTCTGTCACACACACACACACACACACACACTCATTCTATTCCTCTCTCTCTCTCACTCACTTACTCTATTCCCCACTCACTCCCTTCACTCTGTTCATCTCCATCTTCCTATTTCTCTTTGACACACACATTCACTCCCCACTCAACACAACCACTTCCACTCAACTCTCCCTCCAATCGCCTATTCAATCACTCACCCGCAACCGACCAATCCACCACTCAGCCACCTCCACTCATCTTCCTAGCTATTATTTTACCAACTCTATCTCACCCTCTACATTCGCTCAGTCACTTCCAATCAACTTTCCCTCCAATCTCCTATCCATTCACTCACACTCGGTTATTCCTCCAGTGTTTATCCACTCATTCACTCTCCTCCACTCCTCTGTCCAATCTTCTATCCACTTTCACATTCACCTCCACTTAGTAACCCCATCTTTCTTCAATCCACACACCCTCACTCATCCACCTTCGTTCACTTTGTCTACGGATCTTATTCAAAACGGGGGCACCAGTATTTTCTTAACGAAACACATTGAAACTTGGGACACTGGTAGAATGTGTCATATAAAACATCTTTTTCTCTTAGTCTTCTTAACAAAAAAACGTACATCGCAAGTTATTTCATGTTAAAGTTGTCGTATTTCTGTAATTTCAACCAATGACTGACGTCCATTCAACCGTAAAAATTAAGTGCTGACTACGTAAACAAACGATTCGCGGCGGTGATAAAATTATTATTTCCTTGTCAAAAAATGGCTGAAGCATATTGGCAGTAGCTAATAAACCTTTCTATTATAGGCACAAGGCATGGTTTTTGAGGGAAGGAGCAAGTCAATTAGGGTTAGGGTTAGGGTTAGGGAAAACGAACACACGTGTGTTGCCTCTGCAAAATGTCAGAAGTAATGGAGATTAAATACGCTTTACACCGCTTAAAGTGCCAAAGGAGTAAGTGTAAACAGCTGAATACTTGTTAGTGATTGGTTGAAATTATCGAAATAAGACAATTTTTTACATGAAATAAATCAGAATACAACATTTTTTTTCTGTTCTATAACACAAAATAGATAAGTATACGAAGTTTGAAAGTCTTTCGGTACCAAAAACACTACATAAAACATTAATGAAAACTGGTGCCCCCGTTTTGAACTCGATCCTTGTCTACTCCCCATCTCCCTTCAATCCACACAGCCTCCACTCATCCACCTTCGTTCACTTTGTCTACTATTTTTCTATCTACTCACTTACCCCTCCTCACTCACTCAGAGCTGCAACGTCACTCTTCTGAACGCTCGTTCACTCACCGCCTTTCTATCCTCTCACTCACCCTTAAGCAACTTCTTCCTCCACACTTCCATCCATTCCTTTACTCATCTTCACTCAGCCTTATTCACCTATTCACTCATACGTTATCCAGTCATACAGTCGCTCCCAACTCCTGTCGCGCTTCCCTCTACTCACGCTGTCACTCAACTACCTTATCGTTCTTCAAACCTCTCACCCTCCACTCACTCACCTATACTCAGCTTCTCCCCCAATCTTTCTCCCTCCCTCACTCCCCCCTCTCTCTCTACTTATCTATCTGTCTGTCTATTTGTCTGTCTGTCTATCTATCTATAATGTCCGTCCATCTGGCTTATCTATATTACTCGATCCTTCACACACACACACACACACACACACACACACACACACACACACACACACACACACACACATACATTGTTGAGAAGGAGAGAGTGGGATAGGAGAGAGATAGGAGTGAGTGGCAGAAAAGAAAGAGAGAGAAAGAGAGGAGATTGTGAAGAGAGACTGAGTAAAGATTACCCAGAGAGGAGAGAGAGGAAGAAAGTAAGAGAGGGAACAGAAAAAGAACTAGAGTTCTTCATTGACTTTCTCTTTCTATTTCTCCCCCCCCCCCTCTCTCTCTCTCTCTCTCTCTCTCTCTCTCTCTCTCTCTCTTTCTCTGTCTTTGTCTGCCTCTCTCTGATCTTGTCCCTCCAGTTTTCACCCACACACTCTTCCACAACCCTCTCTTTAGATCTTTCCACGTTACTGAATATTCCTCCTACCACCGTGCTTACTCTGCTACTGTTGCTGCTCCTCCACCTGCTGACAGCAGCAGCAGCAGCACTAGTAGTAGTAGTAGTAGTAGTAGTAGTAGTAGTAGTAGTAGTAGCACTTGTCTTTGTTGTTGTTGTTGACGGTGATGTTGTTGTTGGTGGTAGTTGCGTTACCCTTCTGATCACTTGCTATTATAATTGTCGATCTTGTTGTGCCCCTAGGTCACCCCTGATTAAGTAGACCTTATTATCAAGGACGTTCCAACCCTAACCAGTCGGTATTTTTTACTATTTATTTTTTTTGCATCGGGGACAACAGATCATTATCCGATGTCCTTCCTTTCTTGAGGCGGAAATGTGAGATTTGAGACAACATGGCTTCTATGTCTAATACCTAACCGGTTATGAGCTCACATAAGCGCTCCTTCGTTGACTTCACATTATAACTAGCTTAGTGTTTGGTAGATGACACAACCGGTAGACGGATGGACAAAACGATGACATACGACACTTGAGTTACGTTCCTTTAATACAAAATGCGAATCACGTCGCTTATGTTCTAATCATTGTAATTGTTGTTTTTGTTGCTTCTGCTGCTGTTACTGAGTTTATTTTTTCAATGTTGTTATCTCTTCTTGTTGCATTTTAACCCTTTAGTGTTTGCATTATTCTACCAAAATTAATGCTTTTTCATCCACATTGTTTTGAACTAATCATGCATTATCTTGTAGCTATGAAATTTTGATGAGGGAGCTGTTAATTTTTAAAACGATATTGTAGGGTTGGTGTGAGAGACCAGATCTGACCAGTTTGAACATAAAACAGGCAGAATACTTTTGGCCGGATATGGCCGGTTTAAATGCTAAAGAGTTAATGCTGTATTTGATGTTGTTTTCGAAAGTTATTTTAGGTCCCGTTTGTTGTCCTGCATATATTTGTTCCCTTGTTGCTATTTCTATTGATTATCATTGTTGCTGTTATTTAATTTTTTATATTTGATGCTGTTACTGTTGTTTGAAATATAATTCTTAATGTGGCTCTACTAATAGCCGTTGTTGTTGTTGTTGCCTTTATAATCTTAATTTCTCCTTTCTTTCTCTATTATCGAAGTCTTTATTGTCAACCACACTCTATTTTCATTCATTCATTCACTCATTCATTCATTCACTCATTCATTCATTCACTCATTCATTCATTCACTCATTGTTTCTTTCTTTATCTCTTTTTCAGTCCCACTCCACATAACTATTTTTATAATTAAATATTATTAGGAATTGCATAAAAATAACTATGAAAATATTTTGTGTATTGCACAAAGATGACCAATTTATCGGAGATAAATTTTATCAATAGAATCTGATATGAACCTTCAAGGATCATATGGACCTTAGTTGAGAACCACTGCTCTAATCGATTCCGCAAGGACGACGATGAGCGTTCATAAAAGAAAGAGCAGAAGAAAGACAGAGGAGGAGGATTTCGTTCCTCATCATTACCTTATCCTCTTCAACCCTCACTCACTCTTTAACTCATTCTCTCCCTCGGTATTTTTTGTTTGTTTGTTCGTTTAACACTCTTCCTGCATACAGACCACACACCCCACCACACAACACACCGCACTAGATCACGTGCCCCCTCCCTAGAATACACTACACTGCGTTTCCCTACATGATACCACACTAAACTACCGCCTTGCACTACATCACACACTAAAGACCCCACTTCGGTCACGAATAACCATGGGATGGCACCTGGAAAGTTTCCCATCCAAAGCACAACTCCGAGCAAGGTTGTTTATGGAAAATCAACAGTCGCCCATTCATACAAGCCTCTCCTCTCCCTACCATCGATGTTGTCCAAGAGAAAAGCAAAGGCCCATACAGCTTGGCACCAGTGACGTAGCATCTCATTTCTACAGAAAAATGAACTGGAGCAACGTGAAATAAGTGTCTTCTTCAAGAACGCAACATACAGCCCGGTCTGGTAATCGCACTCACAACCTCACGATTGTAAGCCGACGCCCTAACGACTGAGCCATGCGCCTTCACATACTAGACCACCACTATATTCTTTTCTCCACTGCATTATGTTCTTTTCTAATACGAGCACAAGGCCCGAAATTTTGAGAAAAGGGCTAGTCAATTTCATCGACCCCGAAAGGATGAAAGGTAAAGTAGACCTCGACGGAATTTGAACTCAGAACATTAAGACATACAAAATTCTTTGCGGCATTTTCTCTGTGTGCTCATGATTCACCCAGCTCACCGTCTTTTACATTACACTATATTGGTTTCAAATTTTGGCACAAAGCCGGAAATTTCGGTGGGAGGGATAAATTGATTACATTGATGCCAGTGATCAACTGTTGCTTATTTTATCGATCTCAAAAGGATGAAAGGCAAACTCGATCTCAGCGGAGAATTTGAACTCAGAACGTAAGGACGAACGAAATGCCGCTAAGCATTTTTCCCCGACATGCTAACACAACACCAACTTCCACACGCATATATACAAACATATACAACAGCATACAACACTACATAGAAATCCACAACACCAAGCAATCAAATCTCTCTCAAGTGGACACATTGAATAATGTTGTTGAGGGTTTTTGCACATAGGTAAAAAGATGGGCTGGTCACAATTGGATTGTCTTTCATTATAGGTCTACGTGAGAAGGCCTTAACTGTAGCTAAACAAGCACAACAACCAAAAAAAATGTTGTTTGTTGTTGGCACTCCGTCTCTTACGACGTCGAGGGTTCCAGTTGATCCGATCAACGGAACAGCCTGCTCGTGAAATTAACGTGCAAGTGGCTGAGCACTCCACAGACACGTGTACCCTTAACGTAGTTCTCGGGGATATTCAGCGTGACACAGTGTGACAAGGCTGACGCTTTGAATTACAGGGACAACAGAAACAGGAAGTAAGAGTGAGAGAAAGTTGTGGTGGAAGAGTACAGCAGGGTTCGCCACCATCCCCTGCCGGAGCCTCGTAGAGCTTTAGGTGTTTTCGCTCAATAAACACTCACAGCGCCCGGTCTGGGAATCGAAGCCGCGATCCTATGACCGCGAGTCCGCTGCCCTAACCACTGGGCCATTGCGCCTCCACTTCCAAGAAAAATACATTATAACAAACATGCACGGTGCATTGTACACATTGTTACATCATGCGAACGCACACAGACATACAGACATGCACTTCCAAAGCATACCCCGCAGTACACAAACGCATTATTTACAGTATAAAGAAAGAAAAATAAGCGCA
>NC_142928.1:157731641-157759141 GCF_046866305.1 Octopus bimaculoides
AAATTGAAGGACACAGATACTGTTATCTAGTCAAGATGTCTGTTAAAAGACAAGACTGTTGGATCGCTGTTCATTATAGCAATCTTGGATTAGAGTTAGACTTGGCGCTAAGCAACTACAACAACCGTCTTGGAGTGTCTGTGAAAGTCATGGGTACAGCACCTTCCATTATTCCAGTGGTTCTCAGCCGTTTTGGATCACACAACCCCTTTTGATGTAAAAAAAAAAATCATCAACGCGCCTCAAGTGAAACAGTTTTTTTTCTTCCCAAACCTTAATTGTAGATCTGGAAGTGACCGTCCCAAATATTTGATAACATTGCCTAGGGGAATATTGCTTTACATCAATATTTCTAGTTTGGTGGTGGTGTGGGGGGGGGGGGGGAGGTCGAGACAAACATAGACACAAAGGCACGTAAACATAGATATATATACAACGAGCTTCTTTCAATTTCCATCTACTCATGAGACTTGGGACTGAACCCAGAACTATGTGGTTGAGAAACAAACTTCTTACCACACAGTCACGACTGCATATATGTATATACACATAGATCCATTTTCCCCTCCCACTTTTCTCTCCCTCTCTCTCACACACACACACATATACACTCACACACTCAAACTTACTACAACAACGAGCAAAGACGGAAGCTTCTACGTTATCTTTCATCTTGCTAGAATTAGTAGCCTAATCCCCTTCACACCACACCCATCCTACCTTCTTAAATCATCGGAAATACACATAAGACAATTCAGTTACAGACATACGAGCAGAATATAGGTTTGTGACTGAACAGTAAACAGAACTACTACTACTACTACTACTACTATTGTCAGAGATCAATATATTAACAGGTTTGGTGACAATGGCTTAAAATTTTGGCACAAGGCAAGGAATTTCAAGGGGATAAGTCGATATAATCGAACCCTGTGCTCAACTGGTACTTATCTTATCGTATCCCGAAAGGATGAGAGCAAAGCCGACTTTGGCAGCATTTGAACTCAGAACGTAAGGCCGGACGAAATGCAGTTAGGTATTTTTCCCGGCGTGCTAACGACTCTGCCAGCTCACCGCTTCACAGGTTTTGTAATATTATATGAGAGTTAAAGGCGGCAAGCTGGCAGAACCGTTACCTCAGCGGACAAAATGCTTAACGGCATTTCGACCAGCTTTACGTTCTGAGTTCAAAATCTGTCGAGATTGAATTTGCCTTTCATCCTCTCGGGGTCGATAAGATAAGTACCAGTTGATCACTGGGGTCGATGTAATCGACTTGCCCCCTTCCCCGAAATACCTGGCCTTGTGCCAAAATTTGAAACCAATACAATGTGGGAATTGCCATGGGAGATCATTAGAGATTGTGAGACCTAGTATCACCGTGAGTCTTAGTTGTCTGTGCAAAAGAGGATGCAGTGCTGTTCAAAGAGACTAAATTGCTGTGTTCTAAATGAAGGTTGTTTTCAAGTTGACTGCCTTCGAAAATAGAGTATCTAAGCTGAAAGTGTATGAGACCTGCAAGAGTAAGGTTAATGAAAAGTGTTGGTGCATCGTATGTAGAGGAGTAAGTGTGTGTTATCATAAGTGACAGTGAGCAATCTTTTATTGAAGGAAGAGTCAACACATTCAATTAATGTCAACACATTCATTAACTGATTTGTCTGACAAAATAACAGAATAATAGAGATCATCATATATACACAACTTAACAAGGAGGTTCTCATGCCGGTGACAGACGAAATATTTGCTGATATGAAGAAAATATTACTTCTGGTAAACCGTTACTCATTCAACAATTATGTATACTTATATACATGCATACATACATATACGTATATGTACGTATTTATGTATATATATTTGTGTGTGCGTGTGTGTATATATATTATATAAGCACACATACGTATGTACGTAAGTACATACGTGCATACAGACATATGTATACGTATATGAATGTATTTATGTATATAAGTATATATGCATAGACATACATATATATATACATATATATGTGTGTGTGTGTATGTGTGTGTAAGTATATATGTATATATCTGTGAGTGTGTGTCTTTGTGTCTGTGTTTGTCAACCCGTCACCATTTGACAACCGTAGTCGGTGTGCTTAGGCCCCCGAAACGGTTCCTCAAAAAAAAAACAAAAAAAAGAAACTGATAGAATAAGTACTAAGCTTAAAAAATAAGTCCAAAGTAGTGCTCCAGCTTGACCGCAGTCAACTAACTGAAACAAGTAAGGGAATAAAAGAATATATTAAAAGTATGTGTTATAATCTTTCTTCTTTTTTGCCCTTTAAAAGCCTAGCCAGGCTCATAGGCCCGGTTTTCCGGTTTCTATGGCGTATTTGTTCCCCCCAGCTGGACGGGACGACAGTCCATCGCAGCGTTACTCAAGAAACAGGAAGAAAGACAGAGAAAGTTGGGGCTAAAGAGCACAACAGGGGTCGCCACCTACCCCCTGCCGGAGCCTCGTGGAGCTTTGGGTGCTTTCGCTCAATAAACACACACAACGCTCGGTGTGGGAATCGAAACCGCGATCCTCCAACCGCGAGGCGCTGCCCTAACCACTGGGCCATTGCGCCTCCACATATGTTATAATACTATTCCACATATACAAAAACAGCCATGCCAACAATCCAACAATGTATGTATTTATGTACATATATCTCCATATAGATAATAGATAGATGCATGTTTGTATGTATGTATGTATAATATATTATATATTATATATATGTATATATATATATACATATATATATTTGTATATATATATATATATATATTTGTATATATATATATATATATATATATATATATATATATATATATATGTGTGTGTGTGTGTGTGTGTGTGTGTGTGTATGTATATACATATATATATACATACATATATATGTATACATATATATATATATATATATATATATATATATATATATATATATATATATATATATATATATATATATTTATATATATATATATATTTATATATATATATATATATAAAGAAAGCAAAAAATGGAAGAAGAACGTAACAGGCGAAAGCAAAACATCCGAACAGTTAGACAATACAAAAAAAAGGACAAGAAAAAATAAGGATGGGTCATTCGGAGCTTCCTATCCTCAATCGAGTTCCAGATCGTCTTTGCAGTTTCGACCGGTTACACTCGTGGCTGCTCCAATCTGGTCGGCCCCAAGAAAATCTAAGCGAAGAGCACTAGACTCCTTGAAAGAAAGCAAGCGAATGTATACGAAAAGAAGGATGAAAAAAAAGCGGCGAAATGGCACACAATTACAAATACAAATAACAAGACATTAATAACAGGTTTCTTTTGACTAAGGACGAATCAAATTAAGCTGGCGTGTGTAGAAGTGAAGCCTTACGGCAGGAACATAAGAGATGAAAGTCATGGGAAGGAATATAAGAGATGCTACACGGATGGTAGTCGAAGCAAGAAAGAAAAGTCAGGCTTGGCGGAACACCGGTCACGTGGAAGGAAAGGAGAGAGGTAGGGGGAAGAGGGATTGAAGAATTAGGGAGGGAGGAGAAAGAAAGAAAAAGAAACGAAAGGGATAGAGTGGGGTAAAAGAGGAGGGAGGTGAGAATATATGTATGTATGTATGTATGTATGTATGTATTTGAAGTCATTGAAATATTATTTCATTGTTATTTTACCTTAAAATAAAGTCTCTTGAGTAGCAATATGCTATGTTGTTACATGATACTTATAGCGAACAATTGTAATACTAGTATCTATCCGATCTGCCTTAGTACTTGTACTATCAATTCCCCTGGAAAGCTTTTAGATTTAAACATTAAGCGGGGTGAACCGACCAGAATACTATCTCGTGTATTGGTGACATCTTTATACATAACTGATAAGTCTATGAGTCAATAACATTTCTGTGTCAGTGACATCGCTCTATGTCACTTCCACCTTTACGTGTTAGTGATATCTCTATAGTAATCTATGAGTCAATGCTATCTCTATGTGTTAGTTCCATTTCTATGGTTCATTGACACGTCCGCAGTTCAATGACATCTCTATATGTCAATGACATTTCTACGTTCTTAATACTGCAAAGACACATTCGAACATAGATTTACGAAAAAGCGAATGCTTTATATCGATTTCTTACAACACCGAAAGCCGACAGATTTGCAGAGCAAAGGTATAGCCGATTAAATCGACCCCAGCAAGCGCCTGGTGTTTATTTTATTGACCCCATAGAAATAATCAGCAAAATTGATCTTGATAAGATTTATATTCGGAACGAAGAGATGAAAGTAAAAATTCTAAGGCGTTATATAAAGTATACTGTAAGATCTGATGAAGTTAATGATTATTTACGCCAGTTTTGAGTATAGATAGTGTTCAAAAGTGGTTTGTCGAAAGGAAAACGCAAAATTTAAAGTTTCTGTCGGGAACTTTAAGCCAGAACTCGGCCGCTTTTGTTAAAATTGCAGCATACTGTGTTATAGTATAATGTTGCATATACATGTGTGTGTGTGTGTGTGTGTGTGTGTGTGTGTGTGTGTGTGTGTGTGTGTGTGTGTGTGTGTGAGGGCGCATGACTTAGTGGTTAAGGTGTTGCAGTCACGATCGCTAGATCATAATTTCAGTTCGTAGATTGGGTGGTTTCTGAGCAAAACACTTCATCTCACATTGCTCTGCGATCACTTCAACACCTAAAGTGGGGTACACCATGCACGTGTTCAGACAACGTCGATTTGATGGAGAGAATGTGCGGCACGAACATTTGATCACTATAAACAAATCATTAGTGTAGGACGTTCGACAAAAGCTGAATGCCCATCATGACTATCTATCTATCTATCTATCTATATATATATATATATATATATATATATATATATATATATATATATATATATATATATATATATATATATATATATATATATATATATATATATATATATATATATATATATATATATATATATATATATATATATATATATATATATATACATATGAAATTGATTTGATTGTTCTCGTCTTAACATCAGCTGGTAAGAATAGAAATCATTTGACAACACCTTTTTGTTTGTAATTGGCTCTCCTGTTGCAGGTTCAATTCGGGGAATATTGAAATGATACCCTTTTTGTCCATTCCACAAAATAAGAAGATATTGATGAGCGTCATAAGAGGGATGAGTCTCTAAAACACGTTTGTGGTTGTTATCTCGAGCACGAATGAGAATATCATGATTTTCATGAGGATCCCGTACCATAAAAATGACTACTTCATTAGATGTGGACTCATTAAAACGGCGTAAAATGTCCTTTACTATAGTTTACTATAGATGTAACGGACGCAGAAACACACTCACTGATACATACACACTCATACACATATGGATGTGTAGATTTGTGTGTGTTTAATTGTCTGAGGCTTAACGTGTAAAAAATTATCACACATACACTCGCACACACATACATTCACATACATATACTAAGACAGATACAAACAGGCATACACTCACGCGCACTTCAGGCCTATTTCTGCCCCTTTGCGTGTTTCTCCCTGTCTTTAGATGTGTATATATGTGTGTATATTTCTATGTGTGTGCCAATTGTCACAAAAAAAGTATGTATGCTGACATACACATACGCCTTCACATACACTCACATATATATATTTCTCAGCCATTGGCCTATCGTATGTAACGAACGCGCAAACACACACACACATACACACTGATACAGAAAATGTAACGTCGTCGTCATCGTGGTATAAAATGTCGTTTACGATAGCTAACTTATAGAAAGATTATAATGTTAAATTTTTGTAATGCAAATATATGAAAGAAAATAAAGTGTAATTTGGTAGCCGAAAGATTAGTGAATCTTTTGCCGTCAAAATCGGCAACTAAATCTTCGAATACATAAGGAACATATGCGCACAATGATTGCTAGCAAGATATTGAATAAACTGAATGTAGTTACCGTTTGCAGTAAAATTATGGACACTGAGCCTTTCCACAACGATAAAAGCCGACAATTGTCTTACTTGAAACGACTCTACCTCCTAGGCTCAACGGAGGACGTAACCATGCGGATGACCAGAGAATTGCAGTTTCACCTATCTATGCTTCACCTTCTATATTTTTACGAGCAGAGAAGCTACAGAAATATTTTATTGTGACCGTTGTGCGTAGTATCTCGACTGTCTTAATGAAAGTGCCGATGTCTATTTGTGATGACAAAAAGCTCGAGTTTTGCTTCGTACCTGAAAAAAAAAATATATATATATATATGTAGGGAATGTAAACACTACTTGCAAATGAAATGCTTATAATGACAAACGTTTGTACAAAATTTTTGACGTTTAGATGTTCGAATTCTTTAAATGGCGAGAGAGAAAAAAAGGCTCAACGTTTCAAATACTGCAGATTTCAAGTGAGAGTATTCTTGTATGAGCATTTACAATGCATAGTTGTGTGTGTGCGAGCGTGTGTGTGTGTGTGTGAAAAATTGAAATGACAAACAGTAAAGGACAAACAAATAAACATGGAAGTCGTTTCAGCCATGGAGACCAGACTCAGCATAGTTTCGACGCGCTTAAAGTCCAAAAACTTTAAATTTTATGGTACTACACCTCTAGGTGCACCAGTGATATAGGAGATATATATAAATAAACAGTCTTTTCTATTTTAGACACAAGGCTCGTAATTTTTGGGGTTGGGTGGTCGGCAGTCGATTAGATCAACCCCAGTACACAACTGGCACTTAATTCATCGACTCCAAAAGGATGAAAAGCAAAGTCGACCTCGGTAGAACTTGAACTCAGAACACAATGACAGACGAAATACTACTAAGCATTTCACCCGGCGTACTAACGTTTCTTATTTCTTTATTGCCCACAAGGAGCTAAGCATAGAGGGGCCAGACAAGGGGATTAAGTCGATTACATCAACCCAGTGCGTAACAGGTGCTTAATTTATCGACCCCGAAAGGATGAAAGGCAAAGTCCACCTCAGCGGAATTTGAACACAGAACGTAAAGACAGACGAAATACCCGCTAAGCATTTCGCCCGGCGTGTTAACGTTTCTGCCAGCTCGTCGCCTTAATATAAATAAATAGTATATAATATAAATAAATGCTGTAATATCCGGCATGTGTGAACTGGAGAGAGATAGATCTGCACTGGAAATCGACTGGTACACCATTTTCAGTTGACTAGGCTGGAGTGACGGGAAGTAAAGTACCTTACTCAAGGATACAACTCCCTGTCCGATCCAGAAATCGAACCTACCAACTAATGATCGTGAGTTCAATACCCTAACTGTCTTGTCACGTGCCTTCGTACATATATACGCATGTGTCTTGTTACCGAGTACATACATACATACATACATACATAGATAAATACATACATACATACATACATACATACATACATAATCAAGATAATGACTTCTGATAAGAGTCTAACCCTTGACTGAATTTAATTTTTTACTTATATTAAACAGTGGATCGCAGCAGAAGCACCGGCCCACAATTTTGTTGAGAAGAAGAAGAAGAAGAAGAAGAAGAAGAAGAAGAAGAAGAAGAAGAAGAAGAAGAAGAAGAAGAAGAAGAAGAAGAAGAAGAAGAAGAAGAAGAAGAAGAAGACAATGATGACAATCATGATCATGAGGATTATAAAGAAGAGGAGAAGGGGAGGCGGAAAAGAAGAAGATGACAATCACGATGACAATGATGATGATGATGATGATGATGACGACGACGACATCTCTGTCACTATTGAGAGAACCACCAGCAATAGCACCACCACCACCACCACCACCTACACTACCACCATCAATAGCACTACCAACACTGCTACCACTATCAGCAGCAACGACAACAACTAACATACCACTGGAATTATCTGATCATGGTGTTGTTATATTATGCACGACGATTTCACATTTCGGATTACAGAGCCAGGAAAGTCCTTCAATCCTTAACTATTGTTAATCCAATACTAAAGCTTATTTGTTAAATCAACCAACACTGAATATTACTTACAACATCTGGGATTGTGTTCACTACCACACACACTCTGGATAGCAAGCAAGCCATCGATCAGATTGACTGGGGAAAAAAAAAATTTCTCAGGGACGCCTGTTGCATGAGAAGTTATTTGTGAAGTGCTTCTTTGTTAACAAACCAAAATTTAGCAGGAATCGTTAGCGGGTTGGATAGAATGCCTCACGATATTTGTTCCGGCTCTGTATATTCTGAGTTCAAATTCCACCGAGGGTTAACTTTGTCCTTCATCTTTTCAGAATCAATAAATAAAGCACCAATGTATTCGTCTTTTCTCCCCCTTCTCTCTCTTTCTTTTCCCTCTCTCACTCTCTCTCCTTACCCTTCTATCTTCTTATCCTCTCTCCTTCTCCTTCTCTCTTATTCTCCACTCTCCGTCTCTTTCTTTCTTTCTTACTTTGTTTGTTTGTTTGTTTCTTTCTTACTTTCTTTCTTTCTTTCTTACTTTCTTTCTTTCTTTCTTACTTTCTTTCTTTCTTTCTTACTTTCTTTCTTTCTTTCTCTCAGGAATAAATCGGCTGTGTTCAAACCTAGAGACAGAGAGAGAGAGAGAGGGAGAGAGAGAGAGAGAGAGAGAGAGAGAGAGAGAGAGAGAGAGAGAGACCAAGGTTTAAAAAATGTCCAAGTTGCAGTATACGATGGGGTACTGAAAAGTTACTGACTTTGAGTAAAAGAAATACAGGAGGATCAGTTAATTATGATCTTATTCAACATATTCCCCTCCCGTATTTACGCACATTGCAGCGACCCTTCAGTTTTTCTAATCCCTGTAAAAGAACTCGAAAGGCAGGGCCTCCAACAAGGCCTTTCGCGACACCCTTAAAGTCTGGAATTTTTCAGCACCCCCTTGTATATCACGACGACGTCCCTACGACTCCATCAAGAGTTACGTACCCTTGCCTTCTTCACTACCTATTGCTACCAAGTTCATTTATTAGGTAATAAAGCTATCTTCCAACAGCGGTCTTCAATAATTTTTGCCTATAGAACTGTATTTTGTTTTTCTTTTTTTTTTTTACTGCTTTTTTATAAAAGTCACTGTAATCCTGTAAACACTTCTACATGAATTATATTGGCTTCTTTGCTTGTCACCTTTCTTTCACTCTCACTGAGTTACTTCCTGTTCAGAAGCTGAACCAACCGCTTTAAAGAACAAATTCTGGATATGATGCTAAAGAGACTTACGAAGAATCTTAAGATAGAGCTTTCTGTACGATGATTCCGCTAACTAGAAATAACATCCATATCTCCCTCACACCACACTCTGCTATTTCAAACAAAGGATACATTGGACAATGTTTTTCCTACTGTACAAAATGACAGAATAGCCATCATGGCTGAATCATCTTTGATCATATAATGTCAGCTCGATCAGATGTGACCGGGGGCTAAACAACAAGAATGACGAAGTCAACGACGACGACGATGACAGCAGCGGTAGCGGCGACGACAAGGAAACATATAACGGGAAGGAACATTTAGCAGAAACGGCATATTAATCAGAGAAGGTCACTTTACACGCTATATCTTCGTGTTATTATTGTTTCCATAATTCTTTATGAAGTAAAGTCCATTTCTAATGCTCTAGCTATCATTTTACTTTCGTTGACGCTTTCATATGTTCGTCTCTTTTATCTAGGTTACACCGGATATTTTACATTTAGTGTAAAACGATATGTTGCAAAAATATCATATTGATATTTGTTTGGCTGGAAGCAATTTGTATTGAAGCTTTACTTCTATAAAAACATCAAATGTTTTAGTCTTCTTGTTTTGAGAATATTTTTTTTTCTTTTTTGATAAGTCTCACTCCCTCTTTTTTTTTTCTTTCTATGCTATCTCGTATATTATTACCTAAGCTTTAGAGCGAGCACTTACAAATCTTGTGGGTGGTTAAAGGTCACGCGTTTAATTGACCATAGATTGATTGTTTGTAACTCGGAAACCGCAAATTAGTCATCACTACACGTTCGTGGTAATACATATTTTCTCTTTTCTCCTTTTTTTTCTTCTTGTTTTGCTTTTTTAAACGACACAACAGGGATGTTCTCTATGTAGATATGAGAGAAATATTTAATCTGTATAAAAGAAACTTACAGCATTAGAAGACAAGGCTTAGGCTGACAACGCCATCTGTTATACCTATTAACAAAGTTCCTGTGGTGAGTTTGCGGCGTGTTTTCTTGTAAATAGATGTAATGCTCCAATTTAAAAGGAGGAGATTTTGATACTAATAAAGATGCGAAAGAGATTAAAACGTTTTCGTAGGCGGGTATATAGATATGTATGTTTTCTATTTTTAATTCTGCATATACAAAACGTTTCCTTTGAAGTCGGTTTACAAATCCGTAGCTTTCTTCAAAGAACCTCACTGAAATGAAAACATCAGCTTATTGGTTTCATGCAATATTAGAAAATAGTTTGATCCCCAAAGATAATAGTGACTTTTCACCCCAAATCAACCGGTTAGTAGTGTCATGACTAAAGACTTTGTCTTGTTTAATAGAACTATGGCAATATGTTTGAATGGAGTTGACCATTCTCTATATT
Organism: Octopus bimaculoides; assembly: GCF_046866305.1. Taxonomy (NCBI): domain Eukaryota; kingdom Metazoa; phylum Mollusca; class Cephalopoda; order Octopoda; family Octopodidae; genus Octopus; species Octopus bimaculoides. The sequence goes on from NC_142928.1 coordinate 157,742,273, forward strand.
GCAAAGCCACAGAGAGGCGATGTTAAACTCAGTATTAAAGGCTGACCAATCTTTTTATTGAATTTTCTTTGTTTACGACGGTTATTTCTCCTATATTATAACACATTGTACTGGTTTTTTTAGGTAAGTGTCTTGGCTAGAGACAAAATGCAGAGCCTGTTAATGGATTATTGGTTAGTTGTCCATTATTCCATCCGCTCAGTCTCCCATGTTCTCCCCTACAGCTATAACCAATACAATAAAAACCACAACTGATATTACGTGTTTGTTATTTGTATTTTACTTCTTTTTACCAAGTTAATGTCTCTATAAAAGTTATATCACAATTGCGAAGATATGTAGGATATTCACTTAGCAAAGTCTATATGAGCTGTGTAATTTTGATAACACATACTCACACACACACACACACACACACACACACACACACACACACACACACATATATATATATATATATATATATATATATATATATATATACACACGCGCGCACACAAACACAACATACACTCCCATATATACATGGACCAGCGGCATATTTGATTATCGTTGATTTCTTTTTATTATTTCATTTTTATTCATTGTTATTATTATAGCAATGTAAAGCGGTGATGTAACAGAATCGTTAGTGCATCGGACAAAATGGTCAGCAGCTTTTCTTCTAGTTCTTTACGATGTCTGTTCAAATTCTGCGGGGGTCGACTTTGCCTTTCATCCTTCGGCGTTGATAAAATAAGTGTCAGTTGAACACTAGGGTAGATGTAATCAACTTCCTACACACCTTAAAAAAATTACTGGCCTTGTGAGAAAAATAGAAAGAATTGTTGATAAGGCAGCGAGCTGGCAGAACTGTTAGAGCAGTGGACAACAGTGCTCTAACGACATTACTTCTCGCCTTTTTTACGTTCTGGGTTCAAATTCTACTGAGGTCAACTTTTCCTTTCATCTTTTCAGAGCTTTCCTGTAAAATTTCAGGCCTTGTGCAAATAGCAGAAAGAATTATTATTTTGGCAAATAAATATACAACAACGTAGATTATGAGTAAAAGCTTCATAGCAGAAAGCAGTCTAGCAAAGCTAGTCTATGGAGGTAGTATATAGTAACCCTGTATTATACCTGAAACTTAAACGAATGTTACTGAGAGTGTGTTTACAGTACAGTAACGAAGTTGTTTTAGCTGAAACAAAAAAAGTTCTCTTTCGTAAAGGTAATTAATTCCACCTTTCATATTGTAAACCGGGATGCTTTCTCCCCAGGAGTGTAACTAGCAGTATTCTCCAGTCTTAATAGAAATTAACTTTGAAGCACCGAAACGAAATTCTTCATACTGTCAATAATTTCCTTACTTGTCCTTTTGTAATTACTGTAACATAGCTTTATTTCTTTTAATCTTTGTTATTCTTCTGTCCTTCATAAGGTCTACGTTTGATATACTTCAGATCAAACTTTGTTATTCACACCGTATAGCTTTGTTAATTTCTAAGTTTTTATACATGAAGTTTCTGTGTATATTTCTTGCCCAAGGCATCGCAGTGATCTGATGTTATTCTCTTTTCTTTTTCAGAATGCTCTGTTTAAAAGAAAGTGGAAGAAATAGATAAATAAAAAGCAAATATAAAACGTCGTCATTAACTGCAATTCAATATGGAAACAATGGAAAATTTCAAACCAATTTATCACATGAAGAATACTGATTTTATGTGAGTCAGACATAATATACTATTATTATGACAACTAACGCAACGAGTTGGCAGGATATTTGACACGCCGGACAAAATATTTAGCGACATTTCTTCTGGTTTCACATTCAGAGTTCAAATTTCGCCGAGGTGGACTTAAGCACCAGCTGAACACTGGGTCGTTGTAATCGATTAACCGCTCTCCTTCCCCCAAAATTTCGGGCCTTGTTCCTACAGTAGAAAAGATTATTGGGACCAGTGGATAGCAGAAGTAGTAAGGGTGGCCAGACTTTGTGGTATTTAGATGTCTTTATTCTCAGAACATTTAGTACTGAGTTTAAATGTATATCAGAATCAGCTGTAAGTCTATGATGTACATATAAATAACTAAATATATAAAGCCCATTATTTATGCCTTTTCTTGTATATCATTCTGTGAAAGAATACCATATTAAGTCGGTAATGCAACCATGGATTTACAATGTCAACTGGTGATGGATTTCAACTTCGGGTTTTGCCTTAGGAATACCTAGAGATTTATACCAATCAGAAAGCAGATAGTTCAAGAAGTATTCTGCCCGGATTGATAATTTCATAGATACAGAGAGAGAGAGAGAGAGATGATGATGATGTTGATAATGAGGGAAAGAGAGTGAGGGGGAGAGAAAGAGAGAGAGTGATGAGGGAGAGAGAGAGACAATGATTCAAACAACCAGATAAACTTTAAATTTTAATGCATAGTATATATATATACATACATGGTGGTTGTCTACTCCTTATACAGAGTTTGACCACCTCCTGCATCTACACCTTAGAACCATCATGGCATCTGATGTGGCTTTTTAAACCAGATGATATTTTGAAAAGACACCCACATAGATTGCACATCCGATTTGGACCCCCAAGAGCTACGGTTAAGCTCTGATCTTTGTGACTCTTAAAATGTCTTTTGAGGCCTCCGTTAGATTTGCAGACCTTTTGGCATACATTGACTTGAAAGATGTGCACAAACATATAGGCAGAATAGTTGGTGGAAGTTCGTTTTCCATGGGTTCGCAAATGAGATTTGAGGCCTGTAAAAGGAAGGCATGGTCTGTCACAAACTGTGCACACAAAAAGATCATTGTGATTCACCTTGATCGTAACATTCTTCTTTAAATCTCTCTTGATATATATATATATATATATATATATATATATATATATATATATATATATATATATATATGTATGTATGTATATATATATATATATGAGTGTGTGTATATATATATATATATATATATATATATATATATATATATATATACATATACATACATATATGCACATGCATATGTATACATATATGTACATATATATGTATATGTATATATATATATATATATATATATATATATATATATATATATATATATATATATATATATATATATATATATATATACATATATATATACATGTATGTATATGCGTGTGTGTGTACATATGTGCGTATATATATGCATGCATATGTATGTGTATATCATGGTGGCTTACTATTTCTCTCAAGCCGTTACCGTGAGCCGTTTGGATTTCTACATGCAGCCCAGCCATTTCACATTACTACACTTATTCAGAATTGTGTGAAGGCTGTGTCGCATTATCTTTTATGCTTTATTTATCTGAAGTTCTGACTGACTGGGTACCATGTACCATACTGTCGCGAGCAAACGCTGGCACTAATGTCTGCAATAAGAATGTAATAATGGTTTCAAACTTTGGCACAAGTCCAGCAATTTTAGGGTACGTGTTAAGTCGATTATATCGACCTCAGTGTTAAACTGATACTTTCTTTTATCGACTCCGAAAGGAAGAATGGGACAGTCGACTTCGGTGTCAATTATGCTCAGAATGTAAAGAGCTTGAAGAAATGCAGCTGAACTGATCTTTCGAGTTCTGAGTTTAAGTCTCAATGGTGGCAAAATTGTTTTTCCCCCATCTGAAGTCGATAAAGAACTAGTGAAGTACTGGGTCGATATTCTTCTCATTTTCTACCATCCTCTTAGAGTCAGCTATGCTGTGAACAGGTTATGTAGAACTACTCGTGTCCTTACTCCCAAGAGAAAGACGTTGGCTGACCTTGGGGTTAACAACCTCTTCTGGTCAAACATGCTACAAAAATCATCCAAATAAATTAGAAGATATAATGGATGGGAACGGACCAATGGCATACAACGAACAGTTAAAGAAGCGGTGCAAAACGACTGGTTTAGTAGTAATAGTTTCTAATTCAGAAATCAGGGAGCAATTTTAAGCGGAATGGATTAAATGATACCATCGGCTCCAGTACTAGACTGGTAGTTTATTTTATTCACCAAGTTGATTCGTAAAGACTGAAAGAGATGCTACTAGGTATTTTTCGACGCTCTGACAATTCTACTTGCTTGCCGCCTTGACTGGTGTAGTTATAATAAGGGAAAATAACTTTTGTTAATGATTTCAGTAAAGTGAAGGAACTATGCTTTCGGCTTTTCCAGATCCTAAGAGAACGATGTAATTAGTGTTTACATGAAAGAAAAAAACAAAAGAGAATTTCAGGTAGGTGACGTTCTGGAACAGAGAGAGGAGATAATAGTCATTGCAGTGGAGCAAAAAAGTAAAGTGGGTTTGTAATATCAAGGGGAAAATAACAACGTCGCTCCATTCAGTTAAATAGCTGGCATACGGTATAAAAAGAAACTATGTGTTCGCTTGAACCACTGGTAATAATAGCCAAGCTTCCCTAAAATAAAAGATAACTCTCTTTAAAAAAGAAAGAAAGATCACATTAGTTAATGGAATTCTTGATAACACCAAAATGCGGAATGGCAGCGACAGAAACACTTTTGATCACAGGTCAGTTAGCGCTCAAAGAATCTTGCTGAACAATGGTAGGGAACAGAATATAAGCAACAGGTGTAGAATGATATTTGCTGGCTTTTGAGCCTACTGAATATATAAAAGATCTAATCCTATCTTCTATGTTAGTTCACACAACTTAACAGTATGAGTAGAACCTGCAAGAAAATCAAATTAAAGAAGAAAGATGACTAGCTAAAACTGAAGTTGTGTTCAATATCATGAACATATAAAATGTGGATAACATTGGTTGATTTATTGATCACATATATGATAAGATAGGACTGGAAAAAAAATGCGGAGTTGATCTTGTAATCTTCTCAAACGTAAGCTGCTGTCAGATAAAATGTCTAATGCCATGGAAAAGGCTTATAAATATATGTTATATACCACAGTACTGTTGACGTCATATGTAAGGAAGGTTGCAAGAAACATCAAATCATTTTTATTCATCGTGAAAGTTCATTTCTTGCATTGACACCAAACTATAATCGTTTCCCAGTATATTTCCGATACCTGTTTTATTGAGCCTTAGAGTGGGAACAAAATAAGATGATGCATGCGAGATTTGACCTTAGAACATAAAGAAAAGCAATTAAATGACCTAACTTGAGAACTTTTGCATTGCATTTCAATTTACTGGGGAAAAAAAGCAGCCAAAGAATCATCGTATCACTCCCAGTCGTCTTAAATAAAAACGGAAACATTGGACAATATAATTTGTAATTCCAAAAAGAGAAGACAGAATAATTGCTGCTGAAACGTATTTGATCACAGTTCTGCTCGATAAAGATTGACCAAAGGTTAAACAACGGAGCTAAATTCCGCGAGTAATTTTGTCTGGTAACTACTCTGCAGTTTGACCATCCTTGACTGTTGGCATCATAATCTTTCCTATAATAAGCATAAGGCACAAAATTAGCATCAGTTGACCCCAACTAATATTAATGCTAATGCTTCGAAAAGATAAGTCGACCGCAGAGGAAATTGAACTAAGAACGTAGAGATTGACAAAATGCTGCTAAATATTTTCTACGGTGTGCTCACGATTCTGCCTACTCACCGCCCGATCCGTTGGTGTCAAAATAAAAGTTGATAGCACAAAGGTGAAAAAGTGGCGTGCTGGCAGAGTCGTCAGAACGCCGGATTTAATCGTTATCACGCCGGGCAGACTGCTTGGCGGCGTTACGTCTGTGCTTACGTTCTATGAGCAGATTCCGCCGACGTCGATTTTGCAGTTCATCCTTTCATTGGGTGATAAGTACCCGTTGATCATTAGGGTCAATGTAATCGACTTACCTCTTCCCCACGAAATTGCTAGCCTTGTGCCAAAATTCGAAACCAATATTACAAGAATGTGAAAGGCAGTGAGCTGACCGAATTGTTAACACACCGGACAAAATGCTTGGTGCCATTTCATCCGTCTTTACATTCTGAGTTCAAATTCCACCGAGATCGACTTTGCTTCTCATCCTCTCGCGGTCGATAAAATAAGTACCAACTGAGCATTGGAGTTAATGTAATCGACTTAAAGCGCCCTTTAAAAATTGCTGGCCTTATGCCAGTATTTGAAGGCAATTGTTTCATTTAAAACAAACAGAAAAATAAAATCGAAATTTAAGAGAATTTGATTCTTAGAAAGTTGAATTAAACGAAATAAATTATCTAGCTTCAGGGAAAAGACCAATTCCCACAAAGACTCCCTTTGAGATCCGTGCAGCAAATGTTTGAGATTTCTTCAGGTGATTGAGGGAAAGAAGATAATCTATAAAGTTGTAATGAGGATGAAGCAAGTCCGTAATATAATAAATAATTTAAGTAACTAATATAATTCGACTGCTTTACTTAAGTTATCTGCATATTATCTCTCATATGAATGACACAAATACATTTTTGTATTTCTAAAACCAGTAACACAGATATATTTTGCTAATCTTGTTGTAAACTGGCACAAGTAAGTTTATATTTAGTCGGCGACATCGTTGTGTAGTTAAGAAGATCGATTTGTAACCACACACACACAAACACACACACACACACACACACACACACACACACACACGCACACACAAATATATTTATATATCTTTTACTCGTTCCCGTCATTAGGTTGCAGTTACGCTGAGGCACCGCTTTAAAGAATATTAGTCGAGCGAATCGATCCCACTACTTATGCTTCAGTTCGAAACTATAGTAGAAAATGCTTGCCCAAGGTGTCATACAGTGAAACTGAACCCGGGACCATGTGGTTGGGAAGCAGATTTTTTACCACAAAATCACGTGTGTGTATGTGTGTGCGTGCGTATGTGTGTGCGTGCGTATGTGTTTGCGTGTGTATATGTGTGTGTGCGTGTATGTGTGTGTGCATGCACGAGCGTGCGCGTGTGTGTATGTAGCGCGTACATGTATACATATATATATATATATATATATGATAATAATACAAATAATATGTGAGTATATGCATATATACGTACATGTATGTACATACCTACATCTACATGTATATATAGATGCATATCTGGGTACAGGACGTCACAAAAAAAAACGTGGACAAAATGAAGAACAGAACATAAACAGAGTACAGAAAACACACAGGCCGCATAGAGAACATTTCCTTCATCAGCTGCCACCATTCTAAAAATTAAGCGCTTCGAAGAGTTAAGGCAGGACGCATTGTTAGAATGGCTCTTCCAGCGGAAACAAATTAAATTTGTAATGCGGAGGAATATCGTGGCAAACAGAAAACACGACAAGAAAACGAAACAGTGAAAATAAACAAGAAGGGCTTGTAAGGCCAGACGTGAAAAAAATATATATGTATACTGAACTCTGTGATGAGACGAACTGAAATGGAGAGAGAAGAAGTTCGTGCTGGCTTGGCAGTGGCCAAGATAAGAAAGGAGGCAGTAGCCGGACACATGTGACCAGCGAGGGGTGAGGAGAAAGAGTGGTAGAGAGAGAAAAAAAGGGGAGGAAGTAGAATATAGATGAGCAACGAGAGACAGGGAGAAAGAGAGAGATATAGTAGTGATGGGGAGAGGCGAAGAACAACAGAAGGAAGAACGAGAAGAAGAGAAAGATACAAAGATAGAGTCGCGTCAGAAATATAAAGTTAAAACTTACTTGCAAAGATGACGCGTGCGTTCGATCATGTAATAATGCAAATAATATGTGAGTATATGCATATATACGTGCATGTATGTACATACCTACATCTACATGTATATATAGATGCATATCTGGGTACAGGGCGTCACAAAAAAACGTGGACAAAATGAAAAATAGAACATAAACAGAGTACAGAAAGCACACAGGCCACATAGAAAAAATTTCCTTCATCAGCTACCACCAGAAACACCCATCATAGACTGGGTTGAAGAAAGCTGCCAAAATTGTACTATGAATATTGAAAGTTATTCAGTTAAATTTTATTGAACATATATAAGAAATAGCTGTTAACTTTCATGTAGACGACTGAGCTGTTTTCTTCTGGCCAGTATTATCATAAGTGAATTTAAACTTCTGATCTATGATCTATACTATTTCAGTCTATAAATGAAGCAAACATCGTACAGACTTTGGCTTATGTCTAGTACAAAATAAGTAAATAGAAGTTCGGGGAAAACTAATAACATACTATGGTAATTGCAGTATAATTTATTGAACTTAAGTATTACAACAAACAAAAATACAAATAGCTTTTCTTGGACGAATATAGTGTGACGTCTATTCAAATTTATTAATCATTCTACAAATTTTAGCTACAATGTCCCATAATAAATCAGTAGAAGCTGCTAACAGAATGCTGCAGGATTTGCGCAATTCCAATTGCTTGATGCAATTTTATCAAGAACCGCATTTGGTTATGCGGTGAACTTCTTAATCCAGGCGGACATATTTACTCAGATACGCAGTACTTCACAGGTACTTTATTTATCAAACCTCCGATAGATAAAAAGGAAATGTTGGCCTTGGTGGAATTTGAACACAGAACACAATGAGCCTGTACAAATATTGCTTTCAAATTTTGGCACAAGACCAGCAATTTCGGGGAAGGAGCTAAGCCGGTTACATCGACCGCATTGCTCAACAAGTACTTATTTTATCGATCTCGAAAGGATGTAAGGCAAAGTTGGCCGCGGCGGAATTCGAACTCAGATCGTTCAGACGGACGAAATACCGCTAATTGCGTGCTAACGATTCTGCCAGCTCACCGCGTTAACCAGAACAAATATTGCGAGGCATTCAATCTGGCGCTCTAATATCTCTACCAATTCACAGCCAACACGATTTAGTCCAAGGTCATTTATCAGAGATATAATAATAACTGAAATTATCTCTAATCATCACAACCTAATTGTAGAATAATTTAAACTCCGTCACAGATAATGATAATAAAATAACAGGTTATTGAAGTTTTAAATATAATGATCTATTGTTTACTTTCATTGGAAAGTCCAGTAACACCTTACACATACGCGTACATACACACATATGTCAATGTTTGTATGTATGTGTGTGTGTGTGTGTGTGTGTGTGTGTGTGTGTGTGTGTGTGTGTGTGTGTGTGTGTGTGTACACATCCACACACAATAGCAGAGACACGCAACGATGTCCAGATGCCGAATATACACCACCATTGCTTATTTATTAAAGTTCACTGATTCTTCTCATCTTTTAGCCTTTACCTGTTTCAGTCATTGCACTACAGCCATGTTGGGCTAACCACCTTGGAGAGTTTTAGTCGAACAAATCGATATTAGTTCTTATTTATAAATCTGGTAGTTAGTCTATCGGTCCTTTCTGCCGAATCTCTCAGTTTCGGGGATGTACACAAACCAACCCCGTTTCTCTGGCGATGGAGTGGTGACAAATACAAACACAAAGACACACATGTTCACACTCACACACGCATGCACATAGTACAAAACACATGTACTTATGTATGCATGTCCTAGGTATGACTTTAAGCGTCTTATTAGCTTTGACTCGTCTATCAGGCTATCGCTGATGGTTCTGCAAGACAATGACTTTGAAACGTCTACCTTGACGATAACTCGAACTCGTATATCACACGTAACTGACACTGAGAACTCGCACAACGACTCTTTTACTTCTGACTTCCTACAACGACTGACTGTCTGACTTTACAGTGCCCTCTCATACCACTTTGTCACGTGGGGATGAGAGTGCCATTTTCACTACGACATTTCCCCTTTTAGTTTTTTTTTCTTTGGGAAACAAGTAATTTTATTTTACTTTATTCACCCCTCCTCCTTTCTTAGCTTTTCTTTTCCAACTTAATAGTTTTTCTTTATGGTGTCTATTTGTAGGAACTCTGTATTCTTCATTTTCCTTCCACTTGTACGCGTGGGTTCAACCACCTGTAACGGTGTTGGTACCTGGAATGTGTCATACAACAATTCCATAGGTTCTTCTTATCTGTTTGGTTCATTTTTCTATGAATCTCTTCTTCAAGTGTTTTTTGTGTCTTTTTTCAATACCTTTTCTGCTTTTAATTCCGTACATCATTTTTTTCTGTGTACTTTCTAATTTTGTCTTCTTCCCAGTACTGTTTTCCGTTTTTATATGATCTCAGGTACACCTTATCACCAATTCTGAAAACTTTGGGGTTGGTATTGCCTGGTACTTTTTCTTTCCACGCTAGGTAACAGTTTATCAAAAACTGATTTCACCTTCCTCGCGAACATCAGTTCTGCTGGTGAGCTTCCTGCTGGTGTATTGGGGTTCAGTGTCACCCTGTATACTCTTAGGAATTGCTGTAGAGCGACTTCGTCTGTGACGTCCTTGTTTGCTTTTCTCAAAGCTCTTTTAAAAATGTCCACAAAACGCTCCTCCTGTCCATTTGATTTGGGATGGTAAGTCGCTGTGACCATCATTTTGTTTTACTGTGAACATTTCGCAGAATTTTCTAAATTCACTGGACCGAAATTGTGTTCCATTACCAGATACAATCACGAATAATGTGCGCAAAAATTTTATTACCGTTTCGGAGGTTGGTCTTTTGCACTTAACAATTACCGGTTATTTTGTAAAACTTTCAACTATTACTAAGTAGTAATAATCATTTAACGGACCCGCAAAATTGATATGTAGTCACTCAACCATGAACTTTTTACTTCTGGCCAAGACTCCCATTCTTGAGTAGGCAATTTCGCTGCCAGAACACATCATCTGCAGCTTTTTACCACGTTTCAACTTCCTTGGCCATCTTCAGCCAATACACATAATTGCACATAAGCGCTTTCATCCTTACGATCCCCGGATGTCCAGTATAAAATTCTTTCAGCATTCTTTTTTTGTAGAGTTTCAAGTATCACTATCTTTTGGTCATACATAATTACACCGTCGTATATTAAATATATGTTTATCTGTAGATGTTTTTTTCTTACTGAACCTGTTTGTTTCCTTTAGATTACCACAGAGTTTTCTTTGTTTCATTAATGAACTTATCTTTTGACGAGTGTCGCTTCATCTCCTCCAGAGTTATTGGTAACTCTCGTACAATGTTCCACATTATGTTTAATTTCCTCTTCGGCTCTTAGGGATGTTATTACTGTGTCCTCGAACGGTTCGCTATTTCTGGGTATTAACCTGGATAGACAGTCAGTATGTCCTAGTTTTTTTTTTAAGATAAATATTCCATTGCGTGGTCGTAGTTTAGTAATATGGTGCCCCATCGCTGCAACCTGTTTGCTGTATGTACTGAGATTCCTTTCTTGGATCTATAAATCGTTAGCAACGGGCGATGGTCTGTTTGTAGTCTAAACTGTCTACCATGTACAAATCTGTGGAACTTTTCTATGCCAAATATCATCGCCAATGCCTCTTTTTCAATTTCGATATAATTTTTTTTCCGCTGGCAATTACGTCCTTGACGCGTGGACTATGGACTTTTGGCTGCTATCTTCATATTTGTGTAGGAGTACGGCACCTATCCCGTACTCACTAGTATCTGTTGCCAGTTTCTAAGCGACAAGTCTGAAGTTAACATGCTTTTTAGTTACTCAAATGCCTTCTGACATTTTTTTGGCCAAAACCATTTGGCATCCTTTTTTAACAGCTCATTTAGTGGAGCCTTTGTGTTGTGTATGTTCGGGATATATACTTGATAGTAGCTTACCAAACCTAAAATTGCTTGTAACAATTTGGCGTTCGTTAGGAGAGGCATATTCCGTATTGCCGCCCTCCTTGATGGATCTGGCCTTCGTCCCCTTTACTTGACCTAAATATTTGATTTTATTCATCAAAAATTCACACTTTTTCTGTTTATCTAAACACGTATTCATTTATTTTTCCGAATACTTTTTTTAATATCTTCGAAGTGTTGCTCTACTGACTCGATCTTTATCAAAATATCATCGAGATAAGCGATAGCAAATTCATAATCGTTTAATATTGCATCCATCACTTGTTGGAATATGTCAGGTGCCACTTTTACTCCAAAAGGAAACCGCTTGAATTTATACAATCCACGTTGTGTGTTGATTGTTTAAAGGCATGAGCAATCTTCCTCTACCTGTATCTACAGATAGGCCTCCGAGAGGTCTAACTCCGAGAAAAGTTTTCCTCCATTCAGTTTTGAGAACACTTCTGGGTTTGGTAATGGATAATTGTGTTCGATTAAGCAGTCATTTAATCCAGTTGAAAAGTCCGTGCATACTCTTAGCTTATTATTTTTATTCTTTACATAAACCGCCGGAGTTGACCGGTCTGAATAGTCGACTTTTCCAATTATAGCTAGACTTTCTTGTCTTTCTAGCTCTTTATTGACCTGGTCCAACACTGCAAACGACACGTTCAGTTTGGGTCTAAAACTAGGTGTTGCCTTTTCTTTTACTGCGATCCTCGCTTTTGTTTTAGTGCAACAGCCTAATCCTTTCCAAAAACATTTGGAAACAATTTCTAAAATTTTTTGTCTCAGTTGTTCGACTCCATTCGAACTTTTAACCGTGCCGAATACTAATGGAGGTATCCCACATTTTAAATAACTCCAAGCATTCTGTGCCAAATAGGTTTAGGGATTTTTTCAACACATAAGTTATTGTCCTTTTCGTTTTACCTCGAAAAGTTTCATTGCAAATACATTCGCCGATGAAACGTAATTTCTCTACTATAACACCGTATGCTACTTCATTTGATTTTTTAAATTTCGGCTTACTTATTTGTCGCCTTATTTCTTCATTGCATTACGACTCTAATGGTTTCGATTCTCACCTTGAATTTTCTATTCGTTGTACAAACTTTTTTCTCTCATAACAAACTATTCATTTTTCTCGTTTGGTCCAGTTTTTCGTCATCTTAGTTCTGCAATGCGATCTAATGTGTCCTGTGTTCCCACAACGAAAGCACTTTGTTTTTGTTTTTTGTTTTTTTGAACGGACACTTTTTTCTCAGGTGCCTACCACCAGATATCACACACGGGTTTATCTCTTGATATATATCGTGTTTTTTGTGAAACACTTTATCCATCTTCCGACTCTTCCACACTGGTTTTATCTGTAAACAACCTCTGCGTTGGATATCTTCTGTATCGTACCTTTCCTTCAATATCATATTAAAATCTTCTGACAGTTTCTGGGGAGTTATATCCTGGTTCATTTCCAGCTTTGCGAGAATTTTCGTTCTTACTTCTGCGTCATTTTTAGTAGTAAGTCCTTGAGTAAAAATCAGGCACTTGAACGAGTCTGGAGATAGTTTATCCAGTTTAAATCTCTCGCACTCTCTGTTCACTCTACCTGCATATGTGGTAAAGTCTTAGTCATCGTTTTCTCCGTGTTCAAATACTTCCAACGTCTGCTGGACAACGATGTTCTTTCACTAAACATTCTACATAAAATGTTAATTGTGTCCGTGAAATTTATGTCAGAAACTTTTTTAGGCAATATTGAATTACAGTATTTTTCGTGCTCTGTCGTCGCTAGTTTCCTCAGAATTAGACGCGTTTTTATTTCGTCCGACCAGTCTTGGCATTCTTTTTCGAAAATGTGTTCAAATCTTCGGTAATATGCTTCGAAGGTGACTCCTTCTTCCGGGTCATATTTAAATTCATCTGTTGAATCTGCTACATGGTCTGGCGAAAACGTATTTTCGGTTTTGTTACCGACTTTATTAGTTGCAGCATTTGTTGCTGTAACACTTGTTGTTGTTCCTGTTGTTCTTTGAATTGTTGTTGTTACTGATTTGCAACTCAACTAGACCCTTTAACAAGGTTTTCATAGTTTTACGGATTTTTCGTAAAATATGCACGACAAAAATGTTTGTTACTCCTCTATCAAGTTTTTAATTTCTCCACGTGAAACATTTCTCAACGTCGTCCGCATGAATTGCTTATTTTCTCGTGAATTTTGTTTTCAACTTCGTTCACGCGAATTGTTTATATCCTCGTCGCTGCTGTTATAACATGCATCCTCGTCCACTTGTATGTTATCGTCGTCACTATTATGTTGTGGCGGTATTCCGCGTGTTATTATCTTTGACTCGTCTATCGTGCTATCGCTGATAGCTCCGCAAGACAATGACTTTGAAACGTCTACTTTGACGATAACTCGAACTCGTATATCACACGTAAATGACACTGATTCCGGCTGAGAACTCGTTCAACGATTCTATTACTACTGACTTCCTATAACAACTGATTGTCTGACTTTATAGTGGCTGCGTCATACCACTTTGTCATGTGGGAAGGGAGTACCATTTTCACTACGACACAAGCGCAGACACGCACACACACACACATATGAGAGGCTTCTTTCAGTTTCCATCTACCAAATCCACTCACAAAGCTTCAGTTAGCCGATGCTACAGTAGAAGGCACTTGCTCAATGCGCTACGCAGTGGGACTGAACCAGGAACCATGTGGTTAGGAAGCAAGTTTCTTACCTCACAGCCATGCCTGTGGCTGTGGTATAAAGAACTTGTTTAAAAGAAAAAATCTCGATTGCAATTGGATTCAGGCCGTCTTAACCTCTGTCGTATAAGTTGGTGTTAAGGCTGATTGCACTGAAGAGTGTGTTTGGTGTTGTACAACAATTTATCTATTCAAAACAGATTCACTCAAAGGAGTTTCTTGGACTTTCGGAAGGTTTGCACGGACTTATTGAGTTTAGGAAGAGGTCTTACTCGGTCACGAATTGACTTCCGCCATGTATGTATGTATGTATGTATGTATGTGTGTGTGTGTGTGTGTGTGTGTGTGTGTGTGTATGTATGTATGTATGTGCGTATGTATGTATGTATGCTGAATGTTTTACTATGTGTTTCTCATTACGAATGTGGTAAAATTTCTGGCTGTTAATATCGGCGTTAGTGGCATTGGGACAAACAGTTATATAAATAGTCAGTGTGTGTGTGTGTGTGTATGTGTATGGATGTGTGCATGTTTATACATCTGCGCGTTCTATATTTGTACTTGTGTTTCGATGGGTAGTTCAGATTGTTTGTGGTTGTAATATTTTTTGCATGGGATTGTGTATGCTTGTTTATGTATGTATGTATACATGTATGCATATTTGTATGTATGTATGTATGTGTGTATGTATGTATGCATGCATGTATGTATGCGTGCATGTATGTATGCATGTATATACGTGTGTATGTATATACGTTTGTATGTATGTATGTATTTGCATTCTTACTCAGATATGAATCAATGCACTATTACACATATATACTTTAATATCTATACATTCAAACATACACACCCACGCGCACATCTATGTATGTATATATATATATATATATATATATATGTGTGTGTGTCTGTACAGCATGTGTCTATGTGCGTGTACGTGTATGTATGTATGTATGTATGTATGTATGTATGAGCAAGTATATGCAAACATGATGAACAAGAACATTATGAAATTAATGACGCGGTACTGTAATCAGTGCCAAAGGGGATGGCGAATAGAAAATCCCCAGGCCCAGATGTTATAACAGGATATTAGTTCAAGTATCACACATTTTATCATCGAGGTTTGATAAAACTGCATGGCAAGGGCATTCAGAGTACATTAAACGTGCTCAAATGCTTGTAGACTGTCATTACCATCCTTATTCCTAAAATAGCCAAAGCTCCCAAGTTAAAACTTTCTGCTCAGTAACTCTGCCAGATCCGTTCATGTTTAAGATAACCATTGGTTGTATCAATCAGTTTCCAGAAGGTCATTGAGTCACAATGATATTGTAACTCGTGAAAAAGCTCGGGAAAAGAAGAATGTATGAGGCTGTATATAATCAACAAAATGATACAAAAACCCCAAAACAGAAAAGAGTCACAAATACTTGGTTGCAGAGTAGATGGACAACATGAGTGAATTATTGAAACGTTAGTCGAAGTCCTAAAAGAACTTGGTGATATTCAACTCATAACTGAGACTTGGTACATCACTTTACTTTCCAAATGTGATCATAAATAAATCAAATTTGGTACCATCCATTTCCAAGAAGGTGTCCGGCAGGGTGTTTTATCTTGTCAGTACTTGTTCTTTGTCCGCCCGTTAAGCCAGTTATTATAAGTGATCGCAAAATACCTCTAGATCCGGAAACATTTCTCACTTTTTCTTCGTAGGCAATCTGAAGCTGTGTGGGCAGGGATCTCGAAAACAAATATTCCACAGACATTCGAGTGAAATTTGTTGAGTCCAGTTGCGCATTTTTTTATGGTAAGACCTAGAAAATTTGTGCAACAAAACAAAAATTTGTGCTACAAAAACATGATTGCAAAGGTTATGTTTTCAAGCAGAAAATATATCCTTTGCAATCAGCTAAGAACTACAAGCATCTTGGACAGGATGAGAATGTCAGATATGATATAGCAATTAATACGGAGAAGACAAGAAATAAATACTTCAAGGGACAGGTGATTGGAACTTTCCGCTTACAATAACCAATTTGAAGAATTTTAGTCGACCGCATCAACCCTAGTACTTAAAGATTTTAAAGCCTGGTACTTATCCTATCGATCTCTTTGACAAACCGTTAAGTTATGGAGACGTAGGCACACCAGCACCGGTTACGAAGCAGTGTTGGGAGATAAACAGACTCAAAGATACACACACGCACATGTATGTATGTATGTATGTATTATATGTGGGAGAATATACAAATAATAACAACAGACGAGGACAGGTGGTGTAAATAACAAAAGTGTATACATGCATGTCTGTATGTATACATGCGCATATATATATATATATATATATATATATATATATATATATATATATATATATATATATATATATATATATATATACACGACAAGTTTCTTTCAGTTTCCG
>NC_142928.1:157769141-157771641 GCF_046866305.1 Octopus bimaculoides
CGTCATCGGGATTCAAACTCACGACCTTGCGATAGTGAACCGAATACCCACTAACCAGTAAGCTACACAACTTCACATTTTAGTTCTAGGCGGGGCTTATAGCCAGTTTGTTTTGCTTTGCTTTTTAGGGAATCATCTTTTGTTTTTTTAATTAATGTCCATCTCGTGTCCCCTAAAAATCTGCGGCATTCTACAGCTGACATGCGCGCCGCAAGCTTACCCTCAGTGGACTAAATCATATAAAAAGCCTGGTAAAGGTTATCTATTTCCAAACCAATCAGCCAACTAAGACCAGTAATCGGTGTCAGTAATGGAAGAGTGAATAGTGTTTCACTAGAAATTGAACATAAATTACAAGTTTACTTTACCCGAATCTTAAATACAATCTATCTTGCTAATTTTATAAGTTCGGCTCGCTAAGTTTATTCCGAAATATCCAAGAGCATTCGTATTTTGCACACCGTTTATTTTAACAGCTAGAGGCTCGTTTACATTGTTTGTTTGTTTGTTTGTTTCAATCTAGCATCAAAATTATATACGTATGTTAGTATTGGGTTGTTAAATAAATTCGTTTTCTTTTTTTCTTTTTTTTTTTTCCTTCTTCTTGGTATTCCATTTTCATATGTCTGAAAAGGGGCAAAATTTATACAAATTGCAAAAACAATAAACAAAACTTTTAGAAGAAAAATAGTGCTAAAAAAATAAAAAATATCAATGGAAAAGATTAAAATAAAAATCGGGAAAGAACGAACAAATTTATCTGATAACTCAATATTATGATGTACTGAAAATATATTCAGGAGACTATATTTCTCCTAACATAGATGATTTTAATTCTTTTATATAGCCAAAACTAAAAGTAATTCGATGTCGCCCATTTCAATCACGACACGATGTGGATTCCTGTCGACAAAGTAATTATAAACTTAATTACGTTTCCATTTTTCTTAGTTTTTTTTTCTTCTTTTATTTTCCGCTTCTTTTCTTGTTTTAGCATTCTCTGAATAAAATTTCTGTTGAATTCAAGACAGCTTGAGGGAGGGGCAATATAATTCCGTATAATGGCTTTGTTCATTATTCTTTATTTGAAAGAATGATTTAGATGGAATATATGAACCTATAAATACATATGCGTGTGCATACACACACACACATATACATATATATATGCATATATATATATATATATATATATATATATATATATATATATATATATATATATATGAATATATATATTCATGTGTGCGTGTGTGAGTATGCATGTATGCATGCATATATGTATGTTTATTTATATATATATATGTATGTGTGTGTGTATATGTGTGTGTGCGTGTGTGTGTGTGTGTGTGTGTGTGTGTGTGTGTGTGTGTGTGTGTGTGTGTGTGTATAATTGCAGAATTTACAACAGGATAAAAATGTTTTTAAAGTACTCAATACTGGAATGAGAGTAGATAAAAGACAACGCTGAATAAATTCGAGAATATATTTTCAGTGCAGTTTCTTCTTTCGAATCTTCTATTCAATTTCTGGTGATATCAAAAGTGAAAATATAGTTAATAATATTCTTAAATTTATTCATCGTTTTCTTTTATTTTAGCAAACCGATAACCCCACCAAACTCGCTTGGTGAGGAGAGTGATGTATTGAACATCCTGAGGGACATGCAGTTCTATATTCAAGATGTACATTATTTGCATTATTTACAATTTACGGATATTTGTCCTCATCTTGTTTGTTGTTAACACAACGTTTCGGCTGATATACCCTTCAGCTTTCATCAGGTGTCTTGGGGAAATTTCGAACCTGAGTTCTCATTCCTAAGGTATTTTTCGATGTTCTTGTTGTTGTTGTTATTATTATTATTATTATTACTATTATTATCATTATTATTATTATTACCCGCAGACCCAAGCTCTTGTCAACTTTTCCCCACAATATGTGGGGAGAAACACTATTTCTTTTTTCTCCGGGAGCTGGCTCACGAATCTTCGAGCCTCCTCAGAGGTGTCAAACAGCAACCACACCGTTGCATACTTGGCACCCCTGGAAACAAATTTTATGGTTGGCAGATACTCTGCCAACTCTTTCTCTATCTCAATTTTTGGGAAGACGGCGATGGTGTCGAGCGACTTTCAATACGTACTCAACACCACTGTCCTCTTCTCCAAGTGTTTAATCCACTTGTTGTGTGGGATAATCTCCCACTCCAAGACAGTGTCACTTTTTTTTTTCCTCTGCCATGTTCTTCAGAAAATAGTTCAAAGACAAAAGCAGAAAGAAAGAAGAAGGAAGAAAGCAGTTCCAGAGAAACAGTTCTGAACACAGCAGACACAAATTTTCTGGCCACTCCAGGCCAACTGGTGACAACAGGAACACAGAATTCAATCCTTTGGAGGCGGGATACGCCCCCAAAATAATGCACACAATCCTCCGGCCACCGGTACTCCAGGCCAACCCGTAGCAGTAGGAACACAGCAACAGTACTTCTTGATACACT
>NC_142928.1:157776641-157811641 GCF_046866305.1 Octopus bimaculoides
TATATATATATATATATATAAGCACTTATATATGCGTATGCGTGTATGTGACTGTACATGTGTCTGTGTGTGTGCTTATGTAATAAAGTATGGGGTACTATATGTTGCATTCTTAAAAACTAAAATGCTAAAGTACCAGAAATACTAAATTACTAAAGTACTTAAACACACACACGAGCGCACGCGCGCACACACGAGCGCGCGCGCACATACACACACACACAAATACACCACCAATAAACTTCATACTCTCAATACATACACGC
This sequence comes from Octopus bimaculoides, assembly GCF_046866305.1. NCBI lineage: Eukaryota > Metazoa > Mollusca > Cephalopoda > Octopoda > Octopodidae > Octopus > Octopus bimaculoides. The sequence goes on from NC_142928.1 coordinate 157,776,908, forward strand.
AAAATGTAAAATCTATTAAGCTCGCACACCAAGATATTTATCTAGTCTTCTAATAAACATATATATGCACACACAGACATGTATATACACACATACATACATGCATACATATATACATACATATATATATGTATATGTGTGTGTATATGTATATATATATATATATATATATATATATATATATATATATATATATATATATATATACACATATATATATCCATATATACATATGTGTATGTATATATATGTATATATATATATATATATATATACATATATATGAATGTATATATACGTATATGCATATATGTGTGTGTGTGCTCACGCGTGCGTGTGTGAGTAACTGTGTGTGTGTCTGAAATAGATAGCAGACGCGTACATCCGAAGGCACATCCTAATTTGTCTCAACAAGAGTGATCTGTAACTAATTAAGAATTAATTAGAGGTATCACAAAGGTCTATGGGAAGGAAGTGAAACGGGAAGGGAGAATTCAAAATATATCGATGCAAAGAAGAGAAGTATATGTTTTATTTATCACTATTACTCTTTGCGTAATGTTACGTCGTCCAAGGTTGCAGTTCATGACCGGAATAACGAGACAGAATGTAATGATATCATAATATATATAAAATTTTGCCGTATAAGGGCAATAAATTATATATATCTAGATATATAATTCGGTCGATGTATGTATGTATGTATGTATGTATGTATTTATTTATTTATTTATGTGTTTCAGCCAAGTGGCTGCGGTCATGCTGGTGCACCACCGTGAGTATGTATATATTTGTATGCATGTATGTATGTATATGCATACGTATGCACATATGTATGCATGTATGTACGTGCGTGTGTATGTAAGTATAACATAATGCATACATGCGTACATCCACACATATACATACATATATATACATATAAGTGTGTGTGTACATAAATACATTTACATATATATATATACAAAAATTAATCTTAAACGGGACCTCAAGTCCTGCCTCTGTGTGTGTGTGTGTGTGTGTGTGTATGTATGTGTGTTTGTGTGTGCGTGTTTGCGTGTATTGTGTGCGTTTGTGAGTTTTTGTGTGTTTGTGGCTGTGTGTGGGAGTGCGTGTGTGTGTATGTGTGTGTATGTGTGTGTGTGCATATACTTGTGTATGGATGTAAGTTGGATGCTTCAGGATGCGACAATTTGAGGGTGTTTCAGTTGATGAGCATGTGCATGCATGTATGAGAGAGGGCAGCCTGAATAGTGATGCGGTTCCCAGAGAAAAATAAAAGGCACACCATGCCATTTCCGTCTGAGTCGAAGTCTTCCGACATATCTCTGTTAATGAAGAGAAGGGGGCAAGAAAAAACAAAAACCTGAAAAAAAAAATCAAAAAAAGAAAAAGGAACAAAACACAAAATAACATCATTTGTACATCAGCCGGAAACAACGATAAATCCGCAACAACAACAACAACAACAACAAATGCACTATCGCGTTCACTCTCTACACTAACAGCAACAAAAACACACAAACGAAACAACGAAGACTCAAGAGAAAAACCAGAAGACAAAAACGGAAACTCGATAATATCGAGAACGAAAACAACTACTGCATCTACAACTTCACCCACAACATCAACAACAAATTGCGCTCACATCCAACTTTGAGCTAATCAGAAAAAAGCCTTAAAAAACACTATCTTACAAAGTAGAGATATAGACGGAGGGAGAGGCAATTAATAAATCACAGTGAAAGTCCAGGAGGAACTGAAATTGGTAAAGGATGCCAATAGACAGATACTGGGAAATAAAAGAAAGTTTCCAACATGAGTTGGGAACCCCAGTATCGTGACCTCGAACAGGCTATTTTAAGATTAACCGAAGGAACCAGCCACAGAGAATGGATTCCGATGCACCTGATCGCCTACTGAAAAGTCATATAGGTAGGTGACTCATATTTTTTCTTCTTTTCTTTCCAACCATCTTGGCAGTTTTAAAAGTGGATTGTATAAATGCACTTGAGTTGGAAGTCACTTACTCAACATTCCTATGTCACTGATTATGTACTTGATAGCTCTCAGTGAAACAAGGATTTCCAACACACGTAATCTGGCGCCCGGTTTTTGATGATTTTGAGATTTACGCCTCTCCAAGTCAACTTGCAATGGGAGGAATGACAGTGTTGTTTCGGAAAGGCCTAGCCTTCAAGATACAGTCGATCTGCCATGATCAGGACCGCAAGTCGGTGGTTATAGGCGTGAACAGTAACGAAGGGTTACTACGCACCGACCGAGGCAAGGCAACTAAAATTTCTGCAGGCATCTGAAAGTTTTCTGCAGAATGTCCTGCTCTTTAGAGTTAGTGGGCGACTGGGACATGTTCTTGAATACACGTTTGGATCATGTGAGGCTAGCTGATAGTACATGGGTGTAGAAACCTCGCAGATCTCCTCAGACATTTTCAACTGTCTGACAGATAACAACTGTGTTTTCTGAATGCCCCAATGTGGACATTGGAAAAACAGCATCGGGCCATCCAGATCATATCTAGACAGAATATTCTGTAGGCCAGTAGACAGAGATAGCGTAGGGTGTCCACAATTTAAATTAGCCGACTACACAGACCACATATTTATGACTTGCACACCGACCTAAGTATTCTGCATAGGCAGGGGCCCGGTTACTGAAAATTAATTGTGTCTTACCCGGTGCACCAAGCTTATAGGGACCAAATCAGAGAACAAGTGAAGCAGGAGTTGCCAGGGCAATTGTCAATAGCCGATGGTGGTTAACCTGAAAAAGGCTATTAGATTTTAAAGTCGATAAAGTTTAGTTAGGAAATAGAGACAGAGAAATCCAGACTAGAGGGTGGGCTTAGGAATTTAGAAAAGACGGTTAGGAAAAGCATTGCGATTGATGTGCTGGCAGTAAGATTGGCCTTTAACCAATTCTTCAATGCAAAGCAGAAAGGTTGCGTTGTCAGAGGCATGAAAGACATGAAAGAAACGAAAGCTGTTCAATGGGCCCGGGTATCAGAGGTGAAAAGCTGTGATTCTGTCTTTGACTGATCGGAAGGATCACATGCTACTTGATTCCAAGCAGTTGTTGGAAAATGCACTACAGAGCAAAGAAGTAATTCAATTTTCTATAACATTATTCGTTATTTCTACCATTACAGAGTATTTTATTATATAACAGATTTGGGGATCAAAAAAAAATACATGATTAAAATCTGAGCAAGGACTTGGCTTGCTAACAAACCAGCAATCGAATTATAGCTGCATCAGTGACTGATGAATGTCAATTCTTAAGTAACTAAAGATTTTAATACCCAAAATTTGCAACGAATTGAAGGACTTTATTTTTGTACAATATACTTTTGTTTTAAATACTTTGTATTAAATCTAACAACCCTTCTTTGTAGTTTTAAGTTAGCTGATATATGAAAACTTATCGTTGACATCATGGCTGACTATTATAGCTGTCATTACAATTATATTTTGTTTTTGATGAATTACAATGAATGTTGTGTTTAGAGATGTCATAACAATGTGTATATTATCAGCACTGTCATGCCACTGAAGACTGGGTCTTCGTGACACAATCCTAGCAATAGCGCTGATAGCAACCACTTAGAAGTTTGCATTAAATTATAGATAAATACCAGACAACAAAATAGCCTCAAGCGGTCGCTCGACTTGCTAGAAATAGCAGTCAAATCTCTTTCAAATAATATCTTTAAAAAAGAAAGGGTGCATCAATAACGTAGTTTTTAAGTACACTATATTTAAAAAGAACACATCAACGAAAGACGAGATGGTAACCGTTTGAACGCCTTTGATCATAGATTTTCTCGAAAAGGTTGACTTGGAGTTAAGCAACAATAACAATTACATGACTGATATGAATGAAAATAAATAGCTACAACTGAGGAGGTTAACTCTACTCCACAACTACTGAGTTCAAATAGCGCTGAGAATAACTGTTCCAAGCATTCTTTTGGGGGTCGATATAGTAAAGTACTAGGGCCTACATAATCGGTTAACCCCTTCTCAAATTCATGGTTTTATATTTACGTTAGAAATTATTAACCTCCAACATCTCACCCTTAGAAGAGATGGAAGTGAAGGTAGTGGCTTAGTGGTTTGGGTGCTGCATTCACGATCTTGCGAGTGTGGTTTCGATTTCTGAACCGGGTGTTGCGCTGTATTCTTGAGCAAAACACTTCATTTCACGTTGCAACAGTCCACTCAGCTGTAAATGAGGAACCCTGCAGAGGACTGACGTCTTACTCAAAGGGAATGTTGTGAAACCGGGTAAACGGCCCGAACTCAAGGCAGAAGAGACTGAAACTAAGAAATGGTTTTGTTCATGTCATTTCCAAGATCTTTAATTCAGTGAAGTACGTTTATCTCAGTAACTATTCTTCTTTTGTTATATTTAGAATTTGCTGAACAAAAATGTCGATCAAGCCAATGAGGTCGATCAACCTGCTAAAAACAGCAGCCAAATCTCATACAATTAGCATTCTATCTTCCAAGAAAATGACACGCGGAATAATATAGTCATGGATTCCCTGTGCGTAAGAAAACGACGTGGTCTTTGGTCTTCCTTCACAGCTTACCATCATCTTATCTCCCCACCATACACAGACTGATCGTCAGGACCATTAGAGTTAATATACATATATATATGTGTGTATATATAAACACATGCATATATGCATGCATACACACACACGTACACACATGTGTGCACACACATACATATGCATGTGTGTATGTGTGTGTGTGTGCATGTATGTGTGTGTGTGTGTAAGTGTGTGTGTGTGTGTGATTGTATGTATGTATACTTGCTTATATATATACATTCATTCAGTCACACACACACACACACACACATATATCTATCTATCTATCTATCTATTTATCTCTCTCTCTCTCTCTCTCTCTCTATATATATATATATATATATATATATATATATATATATATATATATATATATATATGGGAGAATATACAAATAATAACAACAGACGAGGACAGGTGGTGTAAATAACAAAAGTATATATTAGTATGACGCTCGGGAATACGGAAAGTCTTTGACGTTTCGAGCTACGCTCTTCAACAGAAAGAATACGGAGACAAGGAGAAAAACACGGAGAAAAAAAATTGAATAGTGTTCAGTCAACGGTCAATCATAATAATGGCCGATCATAACAATGACTGACCGGAAGTTAGAAATTCTTATTTCAGGAGAGCTAAGAAAGGGGGAGATAACAAACGGTGATCGGGAACGAGGGGCTGTGTGTGGGAGGTAGAATGCTGGTGATCTTGACGTATGTAGTGTGAAAATGGGGAAGGGAGAAAGGGAGAAAGGGAGAAAGGGAGTTAGTAAGGGAGAAAGGGAGAATGTATATATATATATATAGTCCAAGTTGCCAACAGATGGAAAATACCATATTATTGATAACACAAATGGCCTGCGTATGCGCATGAGTTTGAGTGCGTATTTGTATGCATGTGTGTGTGCGCGCCTAGTCATTATGAACGGAACGCATCTGTACAACTGTTTAGAGAAGACATAAATTAGCCGTAAGGGGGAAATAATGAGCTTTATATATCGACAGAATAACGATGGAGAAAATTTAAATTGCTGTCTGTTAAATTTGATACGAGTAAAAATAGAGGCGTTTACCACAGGAATTGAATAAAAGATCGCGATAAGAATCAACTGTTGAATGCTAAGGCAGAAATAGAGTCAAATTACTATCAGCAAATAGTATGATTTGTAGAACGTGAACGTTACAGATATGTTTTATATCCTAAGAAAGGAAACTCGCTCGATAAGCTTATATTGCTACAGGTAATATTTGTCGTGTCACGTTGCCTTAAAAGATATATTTGCAATTTGCAATGATGTTGATTAACTGATAAATTTTCCTACTAGGTGGTCCTGTTAATAAATTTATCTGTTACGTGCTGAAATAAGAAATTAATTATATTTTAAAATCATGAATAATCTAAGTCTAATGGCTCCCTTTAACAACGGCTGTCTAATCTATACTTTCTCTAATTGAATTAATTGTTCCCGACAAGGTAACATAAAAAGCTAAGTCTGAAACTAACCTTAACACCAACTATCTATAAATAATGAATTTCCTAAAAGCTAAAAAGTTCAGCGTGGGTATGGCTGTGTGGTCAAGTTCTCCATATGACCACGCGATTTCGGGTTCAATTCTAATGCGTAGCACCGAAAACAGTGCTACGCAATAAACTCGAACCCGAAGTGTATTTTATCAGGTGTTAAGGTCATTGCTAACATGATACAGTGAGTAACAAAAATAATTCTTTCTAATTTTGGCACAAAGCCAGCAGTTTTGAAGGGAAAGGAAGTCGGTTACATCGACCTCAGGGATTAATATTCTATCAGCCCCGAAACGATGAAAGTTAAAGTGGACTTCGGTAGAATTTGAACTCAGAGTGTAAACATCTAGACCAAATGCCTCTAGGCAATATATCAAGCGCACTAGCGATTCTGTCAGCTCCCCACCTGAATTAATTAATAAAAAATGAGGAGAAAGTATCATTAGCTTAATAATTAATTCTGGTCGAGGAAGACAAGGGAATTTATCAAAATTTGTTGAAAATTGAATGTGACCAAAGTAGGGAGGCTTGAGTCCGATCTGACAATACAGCCAGAACTCTGTACATAATTCGGTAGTATTGTACTTTTTTTGTGACGTATATAGTCTTTAACAATACTACCGAGAAAAGATGTCTTAAAAGATATGTAGGTTGTTCATTAACAAACAGTGAATGTCGTGTTAACTAGAATATAGATAAGATATAAACCTCCGTTCAACAAAAGCAGTATGAAAGAAATTTAATTAACAAAGACTGTCGATGCCAGTCGGTTAGAATAAAATCTCGGATGGCCTATTGAATATTGTCGCGGACATATAGCCGAGAGGACAACGATTCGTGGCTTGTCCGTGACTGCTTTGTTTCAATGGATATGACAGTCAATTGTCAAGATAGTCCATTGCCCCGAGATGTGAATAGATACTGTTACTCCTACTTGAAAAGTTGAACTCCTGAAGATAGTAATAGCAAACCACGTTTGTAATGTACCAGGAAATCCTTGTTGATGTGGCCGTCCCACATAACTACTTGTGTAACATTTTTGAATGTCTCAGTTGATTCTCTTCCTTTCTAAAATATTATCTTTTGTACAGTCAATATAAATCGATATGAGCATAATGATGGAATCTCCACGGTTATTTTGAAAACTTTACGATTGTTGGAAGTTAACAGAGAACCATGAAATGTAATTATTTTAAAATTGAATTTTTTTCCTGACCTGTTTGAATCTTGTGATATGAAGTCGCCATTAGTTGTACTGAAGGTGCAGTGCTAGGAGAGAACATCCATAACCTTTGTTATAAATTTGTAACCTCTTCTACAACAAGAGTTGCTATTTTTATGTCAAGAAGTAGACAACCTTAACTATAACACTATGTGCACGACTATATTCACAACATTTTTACAACACATAATACGCTGTATTACAGTTTTATTGTCATATCAGTTTATCACTGGACTTAAACCCGCGGTACAGTAAATATCCATTACGCTGATACACACACACACACACACACACACACACACACACACACACACACACACACACGCACGCACACATACACACATATATATATATATATATATAGATAGATAGATAGATAGATAGATAGATAGATAGACACAGAGACAGACAGAGAGAAAGTGAGAGAATGATTGAATGTATGTATATATGTATGTATGTATGTATGTATGTGTGAATGCATATATAAATGAATGTATGTATGTATGTGTGTATGTATGTATGTGTCCATGTATATATGTATGTATGTTTGTATGTATGTATTATGTATGTATCTATGTATGTATGCTGTTCTCTTTCTCATTTTTAATTTAGAACAAATTTTGACCGACCACCTATTTGGTAGCAATGTTGTGAAGGAAAGCATCCTTTGTTCATTACCCTTTACATCTTAAGAAGGTCTTGGGGATTTTTATAATTCAAGATAATCGTGATCATTTGTTGTGTATGTATGTATTTTAGTGAGGGGTCTCGTAGCTGTTGTCAGCATCATACTAAGAGAGGAACAGTCTGATGTAAAACCTGGTGTTTCACGTGATTACTGGTCATCTTGCTTAGGCCTTTAACCAACTACTAATCACGGTGACTCAGAGGATGGTATTCGTGTTGTACAAGCGTTTGTAACTATAATCCAATGGTGTACAGATGTCTCTTTATGGTGAACTTATTTGTCACTCCATCTACTGAAAGTTCCGTGGTGATAAACGAGTGGTGACATGTGCTAACCAAACCAGTTAGGATCGCACAGTATGTTACAACTTTCATCTGACTTCTGCTCCAAACCATGCAGATCGGCAACAGGACTGAATTCATGACCTCTGAGAGGTCATGAATAGGGAGTCAGAAATGCCATTGATAACGAAGAAGCAGAAGGATACGGCAATAATCTATGAAGATAGAGCAATCACCATGTATGTATGCATGTATACATGTATGTATGTATGTATGTATGTATGTATGTATGTATGTATGTATGTATGTATGTATGCATGCATGTATGTGTGTATGTATGTATGCATGCAGGTATGTATGCAGGTATGTATATATATGCACGAATGCATGTATGCATGTATATATGTATGTTTGGATGTATGTATGCATGCATTATGTATGCATGTATGCATGTATGTTTGGATATATGTACGCATGCATGTATGCATGTATGTTTGGATGTATGTATGTATGCATGAATGTATTACACATGTATGTATATACACATTACACACGCATACATACACATATATGCTTTCATATATAAATACATACATATGTATGTATTTATATATGAAAGCATATATGTGTATGTATGCGTGTGTAATGTGTATATTTGTGTATTTGTGCGTATGTATGCACGTATATGTGCGCATGTATGTACATATGCATACATGTCCGTATGTGTGTACTACGTACCTACGTACCTATGTATGTATGCATGTATTTGTGATGTGTTTAATTATATATGCTTGCACGTATGTAGATAGGTATAAATTAGTAACAGTAGAGGTACAGGTATCCATCTATTACGGCCGTTTCTAACGACACCTTTAATTGATTAATGAAAACATTACATCATTGTAAAGAAACCGTTTTCGTCAGATGAATTCCTGAACTTCAAAATTAAGGACATTCGAAATGATTAACATACCCAGATTCGGAAGAGTAGAATACGAGACTCTGATTTTCTTACAGGAGAATAATATGCTATATTTATGCAAAGGGTGGGATCTGCCCTTCGTAAATATTATGGACTGTATATTTAATATAATGTACAAGTCTGAATAGCTCAAGAGCGGATTCTTTCACTCAGCTGGGTTTGATTGTCTACATACACTGCAAGAATATAATTCGGCCGGTATTTATGTACCAAGTTTGAGATTTACATAATGTTCTTGCGTGTGTATATTATTGCGACCTAACGAGGTGCCTCAATTTAAGTACGTAATTCAACTGAATCTTACTTATGTGTAGATAGGTATATAGATATGTATGCATATATGTACGTACGTAACTATGCATGTGTCTAAGTATGTGTATGTACTTCTGCTCCTTGCACGATATGCGTTACTGAGTTACAAGCACTCCTTTGTCACTTTTACCGTCAGAAATGCAATAAACTTATGAATTACCTGTTGGAAACCGGTAACGAGCAACGATATTGTTCACTATCAGTGATATAAAAAAAATATTTAACACTTAGAAAATTAAGGTCTTTGCCTAACTAAATGTTACAGTATACACCAGCAATTACGTTATGCGAACTCTGAACTCTACTGATTCGGTCAACCGTAACACTTATTGAACATATTGGAACAATATTCTCTGACAGAAGGCTGCAGGATGTCTGTAATTTACTTTAGAGAATTACGTCAGAGGAGACTAACAGGTGTACCGGAAGCTAATATCAATGTCATTGTTAGTAATATATTTTGCTTGCAAGCTTGTAGCAATATTGTCAGGTTTACAACCGGAAGTTCGAAAGGTTGGCCAAATTTATTATGGAATAGAACCGACAACGAATATAGAGACAGGATGGGACGAAGAAAAGATATAAGGGAAGAAAGAAAGAACTAATAATTGAGAAAAGAGATATATACGCCATGATATCAGCTACAATAAATGAACCGATTAAATCAAATCGACAAAGTTGATAAATGCAATACTTTCCTCTACACGTGTACAACACACAACTAATGCCCTGGAAGACGCTACAAATGTTACGCTCTAGAATATCTAAGGAGGTAAGACATTACATATAACCAGAATAGCTTACCCATCGGAACTTATGGATTAGTTTCACTCAATTATTTACGATCTGATGACGTATGCTGTAGGCAATGTTTCCAGTGGTGACAGATGATAGTGTGATTTTCATCATATGAGTTATAGATAGATTGGTGAAGCAGACATATTAGAGTGTCAGACGAAATGTCTTACGAACTGGCGTAGTCACTAGGGAGTTGGGTAGACTGCTTCGCAGTACTTGTTCCGACTCTTTGCGTCTTGCGTTCAAATCCCACTGAAGTCATCTTTGCTTTTCCTCTTACTGGGACTGATAAAAATGTGCCCTGAACTTTACAGCTGCAGTTTTGTACTCAACGACGATGGCAGCCTTAAATGACACTACTAGATAATAAACTACTAGATGAAAACGATATAGACGCTATTAGATGTCGCAACTCGGATTCATAAATTCCTACAAATAACAGCCAAATCTCCAAATCACACAATTCTATCGTCTTCAACATAAAAATAAATAATAGAGTGGGACACGTTAAGTAATTTAGCCTTGGATATGCCATGTTAGAAAGAAGAACGTGATGCCCATGGCTGAAAGCAATGTCCATATTGTCATTTTAGAAAAAGAAGAAGAAGAAGAAGAAGAAGAAGAAGAAGAAGAAGAAGAAGAAGAAGAAGAAGAAGAAGAAGAAGAAGAAGAAGAAGAAGAAGAAGAAGAAGAAGAAGAAGAAGGAGGAGGAGGAGGAGGAGGAGGAGAAGAAGAAGGAAGAGGAGGAGGAGGAGGAGAAGGAGAAGAAGAAGAAGAAGAAGAAGAAGAAGAAGAAGAAGAAGAAGAAGAAATTTTAAAATGTTTTAAATTGTCTGAACTGGTCTTTCACGTCACACTATGGATGAATATATTGCAGTATCGTGTCCTACAAGATGTTGCTGTCGTTTAAAATCCTTGTGAATACTCACTGAGCAGAGTTATAATGAGATATGTTCCAACCATGGCCCTCCTGTCCTGTAACTGAGTATTGTGCTCCTCAAAGTACATTATCCATTGTGTCAATGGTTTTTCAAAACGATAATTTGGGAGGTAATTTGGCTGATATTTCTTGTAAGTGGTGAGGACCACGTAACAGCTTCTTTACTGTTCTAGGTCTGCTCTGATTGAACAAGCATTTCAGCCATGATCTTCCCATTTGATTTTGCTTGCAATGAGCTTCCAATGCTATACCATGTAAGGTAATAAGGTGTCATTTGAAAGTTTAGTCTCTTGCAGGTCTGTCGATAATTCAGTGGTTAGGGCATCGGGCTCAAAATCATGAGATAGTGAATTCGATTCCCGAACCGAGCTGTGTGTCCTGTTCTTGAGCAAGACCGTTTATATCACGCTGCTCCAAAGCCACTCAGCTGTAGAAGAGTTGCGACGTCACTGGTGCAAAGCTGTATCGACTTTTGCCTTTCCCTTAGATAACATCGGTGGTATGGAGAGGGAAGGCTGGTATGCATGAGCAACTGCTGGTCTTCCATAAGTAATCTTGCCCGGACTTGTCCCTCGGACGGTAACTTTCTAGGTGCAATCCCTGGTCATTCATGACCGAAGGAGGTCATTACCTTACTCTCGTGTTAGCTCTAGACCTGCTTTGAGCAGATCTGTACGTTAAAGATGATCCAATTATATTTTTTCAGCTTTTGTATATCTTGCACTACGCATCGATCTTGTTCTCAGATAACCTGCAAAACTCAGGTCATCAAACCAAACTAATCCAACACAAGGTCTAGTTTTTGTTCTGATGTGGTGACTTCTGTGCCTCAATGACCCTAAGAACCATGCGAATGGAACGAAAGTTCCTCGTTAGCACCACCCTCCTTACACACACATGCTTGACTGGTCTAATGGTAGCGGCCAGACTAAAATGGACTGCCTCTTCCCAAAATAAAAATGGGTTTGCATAAGCCCAACATAACTGCCTAAACAAAAAAAGGCAGAGTAACAGAAGCATCTATGACAATTCAAAGCCAAGAAGACTTGGGAAAGAAAGGTTTAAACAGTACCGCAAAAATCTGAAACGAATCTGCAAACGAACACTCATTCTGACCACAACGCAAATCCATCTGGACAGAAGAAGAAAAGTCAGCCTAAAATGGAGATGGGTGGAGAAAAGTCGTCAATAACCTATGCACCACAGCGAGCGAAGAGTTTAAATCAGTAAACTAAACAAAATAAAACTGTAATTCGTCCTGTTCCAGACGGTAAGGATATTAGCCACTATTTTTCATTAGTTCGTATATCGAAGGTATGAAAGCCTTACATAGACCATCCCACTCCACGTTAACAGTTATTTGACTAGAAATTGTTGGTGAAACTAAACAGTGAATCAAACCTGTTTGACAGACGTCGCACACAAAGACCTTACTATCACACTACGGTACTTGTATATAGTCTGTTAAGGTTTAAACAAAAAACAAATGTAGACTAAAGTATTACAAAGTATAATAAAGGCGGAATAAACAACTAAATAAAATCTGGGGGTTGGGTATGTCATCTTCCAGACATGTCACACTGAGGAATTTGTTTTTTAATCTTTTGCACTTACCAAATACATGTCTCTGAACTGGTTTTGTTTCTTTTTTATTTTAAATTCATTTAATAGCATTTTTCCCAGAGAACATTTAATTTAACAACACATTTATTCAGTCTCTCTTTCCACACGCACACACACAATCCTTACATATATATATGTATATATATACATATATACATATATACACACACACACACACACACACACACACACACACACACACATATATATATATATATATATGATACATACACACACTTATACATACATATGTATGTGTCCATGTATGTATATGTACCCCCACACATATGCATGAATATGCTCCACCCTACACTCATCACACGTGTGTGTGCTCATGAACAAACATGAGTGTATATACATATATATATATGTGCGTGGTTATGTGTATGTGTGTGTGTGTGTGTGTGTGAGTTGTATGTGTGTCTTTGTGTGTATCTGGATGTGTCTCAGTGTGTGCGTGTGCGCGTGTGCGCGTGCGTGCATAAATGTGTGCGAATGCATTGTTTCAAACTGGCTATTGTTTCCCAATTTACTTTGTCATCCAAACATGCCCCACACTTCGTCTTCTTCCCTCCTTTTCTTTTGCTTCCTCTCGCTCCACTTCTTTTCCCTTCATCTCTATAGAGCCCCAAATTCTCTCCTCTTTACTTCGGTTCCTTTCTCTCTTCTGCACCATTATATTAGTTCGCACTGTTCTGGCCTTCTTTTGTTTTTTTTCATTCCTATTTTCAACTTTTGGTGCTCTTTACTCTGCACCCTTTCTGTCTCTATCTTTTCCTCGTTTTTTAATTTCTTGCCGTCTCTGCATTCGATTATTCGAAGAAATACTTTGTCACTTATCAAGCAACTCTGTTGCTTATAACTTTCTCTATTCTACCGTCCCGCTTCCTCTGTCTGTCTGTCTGCCTGTCTGTCCGTCTGCCTGTCTGTCTGTCTGTCTGTCTGTCTCTCTCTCTCTCTCTCTCTCTCTCTCTCTCTCTCTCTATTTATCTATCTCTGTCTGTTTATCTGTCTATCTATCTATCTATCTATCTATCTATCTATCTATCTATCTATCTATCTATCTATCTATCTGTCTATCAGTTTCTGTCTCATTTCTCTCTCTCTCTCTCTATCTGTTTCTATTTCATTTCTCTCTCACTGCCTCTCTCTTTCTCTCCCACACACTCTCTCTCTCTCTCTCTCTCTCTATCTCTCTCTCTCTCTCTCTCTCTTTCTCTCTCCTGCGCTTTCACTCAAAGTTTTATTCGGTTCCACAAAAACGAACAAGCCAGCCTTTTTTAAAACAGTAAGTTAAGTAACTCCCCGCGGGTAACTTTACCGATTTTATAGAACGCTGTCTATATTATAGAGGACGCTACCTTATATTAGAGAACATTTGTCTTATACTAGAGAAGAATTGCATTACACTACTAAATATCTGCCTTACACCACAAAACATATCTTTTGCGAGAGAATGACTGCCTTATAATAAGTGAATACTTTCCAATTGGCAACCTTAGCTCTTTTACTACAAAACGCCGACCTTAGTATAAAGAACGCCTAGCTTACAAATGTCAGCATTATATCTTAGAATATTTGCTTTCTATTACATTATGCCTATGTTATACTACAGAATGCTTGTACTATACAAGAGAACGCTTGCTTTATGCAACAGAACACAAGCCGTAAAGTGCAGACATGACTGCTGTGTATTAGAAAACGCCTTTTTAAAAAAAAATAGAACACTTGCTTTATACAAAATACCTGCTTTATAATATAGGACGCCTCTTCTATATTACAGAATACCAGCTTTATACTACAGAAACCTTGCATTATGGCGACAAAAGATTGTCTACTAATGCTAGCTTTTGTCTGCTCAACTATACCTTTAACTTTTGAAAGTATCCTGTATTAGAAAGCATGTATGCTTTCTAATACAGAGCACCTCTTTTATATTATAAAGTGACCCTTCGGTTACGAATGACCATGAAATTGCACCTAGGAGGTTGCCCTTCGAGGCACAAGTCCGGGCAAAGTTGTTTGTGGAAGACCAACAGTCGCCCATGTATATCCAGTATCTCCTCTCCACGCTACCGATGTTGTCCAAGGAAAATACAAAGGCTGGTACTGCTTGGCACCAGTAGTGTCGCAACTCATATCTACAGCTGAGTGAAATGGAGCAACGCGAAATAAAGTGTCTTCCTGAAAATCACAAACACACGGCCTACAAGACCTCATCATTGCAAGCCCGACTTTTCATAAACGCTGAGCCACGCACCTTCACTGCTTCGCACTATTGAATGCCTATTTTATATCACAGAACTTCGGACTCGGTAACACTTGTTATACTAGAAACTTCTACCTTATTCTGCAGAACACCTGTAATACTATGAGTTGTGGTAGCCATGACCTATAGTAAGAGTTGCTTTATACCACACATCGCTTACCTTATACTTCAGACACCTGCTTTATACCGCGTACATCCATTTTTCACCGCTGAAGCCTTGTCTCTACAGAATGTTTTAGTTATACAAGAATGCGCCAATCACAGAAAATGCCTAACATGTTACAGAATGCTTGGCTTGTTTTGTTTGCTTTCCTTTGGTTTTGGTTTTCATTCCAGATCGTTCTAGTCGGAACAATGTGGCGAATGTGTTATGTCCCAGTTTCCTTTTTACATGCAATTATTGTAAATTTGTTTTGCTACAGTACCGGTTATGATACGGCCACAGTGACGAGGCGCATATTGGGAAAAAATGACATAAACAGTATCTCATGTTTATCATATATATATATATATATATATATATATATATATATATATATATATATATATATATATATATAATTGAAAAAAGATTAGAAATCTATACAAATCAAATTTTTATATATAAAAGATGGAGGTGGAAATAGCATAGAAATAAGTCTAAGACATTTCAATTTAAGAAGGAATTTAATAAAAAAAAAATGATTTAAAATATTATATAAAAAATATTACTGGTACTATTTTCTTTATATAATTTTTAAAATCATTTTTATTAAATTCCTTCTTAAATTGGAATGTCTTAGACTTACTTCTGTGCTATTTCCACCTCCATCTTTTATATGTTATATAATTATATATTAGTATAAATTGCTACCGGTATGGTTTTATTACACATTGGCCACTTGAAAAATCATTAAAATGGTTTTATCCTTAATTTTGTATGAATTTATATTTTTACTCCTGATAAAATTACATTCACTACGATATTATCTTGCTCGTAAAAAGGCGGTGAGCTGGCAGAATCGTCAGCACGCTGGATGAAATGCTTAGCGGTATTTCGCCCGTCTCTACGTTCTGGGTTCAAATTCCATCGAGGTCGACTTTGCTTTTCATCTTTCCGGGGTCGATAAATTAAGTAACAGTTGTGTCCTGGGGGTTGATCTAAGCGTCATTACATATTTAAATGGATCTGGTTATTCTTGAAAAACTCGTTTTCTTAATGGAGCAGAAACAGCTGTAATTTATGAGATGTGCCATTTGTTTGCATAAAATATTTGAATTGAATTGCATTTATAATTGTTCAATTTATTGTTTTGTTTTCCATTTCTTATATATATATATATGTATGTATATATATACATGTATATATATTTATATATATACATATGTATATATATACATGTATATATATGTATAACCCTAACCCTAACCCTCTCTCCTCTCTTCCTCTCTTTCTCTCCCCTCCCATACCCACCTTCCCCTTCCCCTTCATCGTCAACACCCCCTCATAAGCTCATCCCACCACACCCCAACACACTCCTACTCTACCTTCCCACTACACCCATCCAATTCCTTACACGCTCACGTGGTTGCACCAGCTAATCCTGTCTCCTCTCATCACACACGAATTTTTGGATTCTACCTTCTTTCCTTCTGGATCTACTCTTTCTGGACTGTTTGATTCTGAACTTTACACCCTCCGGCTGCACCTCTCCTACCCACGGATTACACTGGACCCATCTTCTGATTGGAAATCGCTTCAATATACCACGACGTCTAAAAAACTTTTGAACTTTTGAACTTTTCCACCTTTGTAAACCTCCTTTATCATCTTTATTTTTACCTTTATTTTCCTTCACCTACCGTCTCTTCGTACTCTGGATGTTCCTAATCTGTTTTCTCTAATCTGCACCTATTACTTTGTATTCTTCTCCCTCCATTTCTTTTCTCCTCTCGTTTCTTCTCTCCCTGTCACCCCATTTTCTCCCTATTGTCCCATCTTCCTTTTTGCTTTGTTTTTTTCTCCCACCTCGCATATATTTTCTTCTCACAACCCCTTTTTCGTTTTTTCTCCTCATGCCTTTATTTTTTTCCCCCACACCTGTTATAAAATTTTTTTGTTTTTTTTCCACGTCCAATTTTCTCATCACGCTTGTTTTTTTTCCACCACACCTTTTGTAATTCTCCTTCCCACGTTTAATTTTCTTTTCTCTCTCGTTCCATCATGCCTGACTACAAATCTTTCCAACTCACTCTCCACAACCGCCTAAAACTATACCTCCGCACACTTCCCTCTTAATACTTTCAACCTACTATACGACTCTCCTTACTCATATTCAAGAAGACTCGTTTCTCTAGTCATATTACGTTTCTCAGTCGCTGCTTACATCACCGCCTCATCCCTAAGGGTTTCTGCCTCCATTTCCACCCCACTCTCCACTCTTCTACCACCATTCTACCCATACTCCGCACCACATCCTTCCGCCTTATGCGGGCCACCATTCGTTCCAATCTCTCTAAAATCCACACTATCGACCGCCTTCTTCCTCCAGCCTTTTCCATATTTTCCTCCTCTCTGTCACCCTCCCATGTTCACAATACATTGCGCTTTATCATTCAACTTAATCATCTCTTTCATGCATTTCTTACCGACACTAAGCTCCGCAAACTTCACTCACTCATCTATTCCTCTACACCCGATGCCACTACCCCAACCCCTCCACCACCCTTCTCCCTCCCTGATGTGCATTCCCCACCCACACCCAACCACCCTGTCTCTCCCACACACACTCCACCCCCTCCCTCCCAGCCCTCCACCATCCCGACCGCCCCTCCTAACCCTACTTCATCCCCTCCTACTTCTATTCCACCCACCCCTTCTCCACTTCAGTCTGTCGTTACCATTCCCCCAGAACTTCCTCTCTCTTAGGCGGAGCGCTCCATCCTCAATGGGGGTCTGCGCTTCATCCCACTCACTCCATCCTGCAAGGAATTTCAAACCCGTGCCGATGTCCACAGCTTTGTGCGCCGCGTTAGGTTGGGTGCGCTTTTCCATAACACACCACCCGCACCCAACGAGGACTGCTTCACTGACCTGGGCCGACGACCATCCCAGTGGACGCCTGCTCCCGGCCAGTTCCAAGCAGTTGATCTTTTCGCGGGCGCCTGCCAACGCGCTGTGGGCCGGTTTAACTTTTCCAGGCGTCCCTCTCGACTCAACATCTCCCCAGCCGAACTCTCGGCCCTTCGATCCCTCCGACGCCGCACGGACATCATCATAAAACCGGCTGATAAGGGTGGAGCCGTGGTGGTATGGCGCGCGGACCTCTACAAGGCCGAAGCTCTCCGCCAACTTCGAGATACCTCATTCTACCGCCCTCTGCCCTCCGACCCCACGCCCAGCTACCAACAGACTGTGTCCTCCACTATCCATGACCTCATCCTCTCCTCCCGTCTCCCCGCCACCGCCTCCAACCTTATTGTTCGCACCCCACGCACCCCCACCATTTACTTCCTCCCCAAGATCCATAAACCGAACAACCCTGGCCGCCCCATCGTCTCCGCCTGCAACTGCCCCACCGAGCTTATCTCAAAATACCTAGACCGTGTCCTCGCCCCCCTAGTGGCTTCTCTCCCTTCCCACATTCATGACACTAACCACGCGCTTCGTCTATTCAACTCTTTCTCTTTCCCTCCCGGCTCTTCTAAGCTTCTCTTCACTCTAGACATCCAGAGCCTCTATACGGTGATCCCCCACGACGAGGGGCTGCGTGCCCTGAAGTTTTTCCTAGACCAACGCCCCAACCCACAACCCGACACCTCCACACTCATTCGTCTGGCCGAACTTGTCCTATCTCTCAACTGCTTCTCGTTCGCGGGAGATATCTACCAGCAGCCTCGGGAGTGGCCATGGGGACGAGAATGGGCCCCAACTACGCGAACCTGTTCGTTGGTTATGTTGAGGCCCAAATATTCTCCAGTTTCACTGGTCCTACTCCCGAACTATACGGTCGGTATATCGACGACTGTATCGGTGCCACCTCACTCTCCCGCGAACATCTTGACTCGTTCCTCTCTTTCGTTCAATCTTTCCATCCTGCCCTCCACTTCTCCTGTACTATCTCTGACACCTCTGTCCCCCTTCTCGACATTTCGGTCAGCATCCTCCACTCCACCCTTAGCACCTCCATCCACTACCAACACACAGACTCACACTCCTATCTCAACTTATCCTCCTCCCACCCTAGACACACAAAACTTTCCATCCCCTATTCCCAATTCCTCCGTCTACGCAGACTTTGTAGCGACAGCCATGACTTTGAGACTCAGTCTCAACTCATGGCTCACCACTTTAGCCTGCGTGGATATCCACCCACCACCATCCACACCGCCCTTGCCAGAGCACGTTCTGTATACCGTGCATCTGCTCTCTCCCCCTGAACCCGCCCTGCCGTTTCCCGCCTCCCTTTTCCCCTCACCTACCATCCCACCATCCTACCCCTCCAACGCTCCATTCTCCGAGCTTTTCGGCGCCTCCAGTCCGACCCCTCCACCTCCCACATCTTCCCTAATCGACCCCTCCCCTCCTTCAAACGAGCCCACAACCTACGGGACCTCTTGGTCCACAGCTTCTTCCCCAACCCAACCTCCCAACCTGGCTCGTTCCCTTGCTCCCGCCCACGCTGCCGCACTTGCCCTTACCTCTCCAACACCACCCTCCTCACCAGCACCCATCACCGACCCTATCGCATCACCGACTCCTTCACCTGCACTTCTACCAACATCATCTATCGCATCTCCTGCTCTCTCTGCCATTCTCTGTACATCGGACAAACGGGGCGCCGCCTGGCCGACCGATTCGTGGAACACCTCCGAGACATCAACGTTGGCAATGACACCCCGGTGTTACGCCACTTCCGTTCTGCCGGCCACTCCTTGCAGCAACACCTGTCCGTGTTTGGATTGTCCATGCACAGGGGCCATCCGGACTCCCGTTTGCGCCGTGAACAGGGATTAATCTTCTCTCTTCGCTCCTTTGCGCCACATGGGCTCAACTCCCCTCCCCTCTTCATCTAACCCCCTCCTCCTGCCTCTCTCCCCCACCCTCCCTCCTACCACCCATCTCTCCCCCTCCCCCACCTCCCCTCCTGCTCCGACTCCTACTTCTTTGTACGTCTCTTCACCTCTCTTCACTCCTACTTCTCTTCCTAATTCTCTTCATTCCTACTTCTCTTCACTCCTACTTCTCTTCCCACTTCTCTTCCTACTTCTTTTCACTCCTACTTCTCTTCACTCCTACTTCTCTTCACTCCTACTTCTCTTCACTCCAACTTCTCTTCCTACTTCTCTTCACTCCCACTTCTCTTCACCCCTACTCTTTCTCTCCTCTCTCTTACTCTCTCTCACTCTCTTCTCTCGCACTCCCCCCTCTCTCACTCTTACTCTCTACACTCTTACTCTCTTACTCTCTCACACTTACTCTCTCACTCTCTTCTCTCTTTCCCTCTCTCTCACTCTCTCTCACTCTTACTCTCTACACTCTTACTCTCTCACCCTTACTCTCTCACTCTCTTCTCTCTTTCCCTCTCTCTCACTCTCTTCTTTCTCACTCTCTTCTTTCTCACTCTCTTTCTCTTCCTCTCTTTCTCCCCCCATACCCACCTTCCCTCTCTTATACCCACCCTCTGTCCTCTCTTCCTCTCTTTCTCTCCCCTCCCATACCCACCTTCGCCCTCTCTTACATCCACCTTCCCCTTCCACCTTCGTCGTCAACATCCCCTCATAAGCTCATCCCACCACACCCCAACACACTCCTACTCTACCTTCCCACTCCACCCCATCCAATTCCTTACACCCACCACCCACCCCCTACCCACATACCCACCCATACCCACATACCCCTACCTCTACCCCACCTTCAGCCTAACCCACACTCACCCATGCCTTCCCCACCTCCCAACACCCTCACATAACATCACACCAATACCCTCGCATCACACCACGCACACACTACAACTGACCAACTCCTTTTCTCCCTTCCCCATTTTCACACTACATACGTCAAGATCACCAGCATTCTATCTCCCACACACACAGCCCCTTGTTCTTCGATCACCGTTTGTTATCTCCCCCTTTTCTTAGCTCTCCTGAAAAAAGAATTTCTAACTTCCGGTCAGCCATTATTATGATTGACCGTTGACTGAACACTATTCAATTTTTTTTCTCTGTGTTTTTCTCCTTGTCTCCGTATTCTTTCTGTTGAAGAGCGTAGCTCGAAACGTCAAAGACTTTCCGTATTCCCGAGCGTCATACTAATACATCCTTTTGTTATTTACACCACCTGTCCTCGTCTGTTGTTGTTTTTTCGTACATTCTCCCATATATATATATATATATATATATATATATATATATATATATATATATATATATATATATATATATATATATATATACATGTATATTTATATGAAAGTATATATATATGCATGTGTATATATATATACATGTATATATGTGTATATATATTTATATGTGTATATATATTTATATGTGTATATATATATATATATATATATATATATATATATATATATATATATATATATATATATTTACATATATACATGTATATATATATATATATATATATATATATATATATATATATATGTATACAGATACATATGTATATACATGTATATATGTATATATGTATGTATGTATATATATATTTATATATGTGTGTGTGTGTGTGTGTGTGTGTGTGTGTGTGTGTGTGTGTGTGTGTGTGTGTGTGTGTATTTGTACCGCCACCACTGCTTAACAACCGATGTTGCAGTGTTTATGTCTCCTTACCTTAGCCGTTTGGCAAAACACACCGATAGAATAAGTACTAGGGTTACAAAGAATAAATCCTGGGTTCGATTTCTTCGACTAAAGGGGTTGGTCCAGCATGGCCGCAGTCACATGACCGAAACATGTAAAAGAATAAAAATAACTATGCCGTTTTAATTCCGTGCAACGCCGGGTGTCTCTCCTAGTATGTATGTATATATATATATATATATATATATATATATATATATATATATATATATATATATATATATATATATATATATATATATATATATATATATATATATATATATATATATATATATATAAAGCCAAGAAAGAGAGAACAAATTTCAAAGGTCAATGTTCATATATACTCAGTATATTTCAAAGCATCGGAATACTCCACTGCATACATAGGTGCACTCAAATATACATGATATAATATAAAATATATAGATGTATAAATATATAAATACATAGATATACTTGCGAGGTTGTGTGCCTGTATTAAAATTAATGATGATATTAAAATATGCACATGTTGAATGTATAGCGGTAATCCAAATAGATGAAAATGTTGGTATAAAATGATTTTAAGAAGAATCGTCAGCAGGTGCAAAATCTGACGGCCATTTCGAGAAAATATAGGTTGGTATTGGTGAGTTGATGCCAACCATAACAATCATCTATATTTCTCTCATCAGAGTTAATCTAAAAGGATTTATAAAAGAGTTATTTAAATCTTAAAGTTTTAAGCAACACGAGCAATTTAAGAATTTTTGAAATTCAAAAGCTGTGTCGGAACATGCTGTTCAGGTGAATGATATAATGAGAGCTAAATTTACATGTTTAAATAGATTATGAAGGTATAGATAATAGTGTTTTCAGATGAATCCAAATGCATAAAGGTTAAATAGGTTAAAATCATATAAACTAATTATTTGGTGAAAAAATTTAAAAGTTGATATATATCTATGTCTACATGTATGTATATATGCATGTATGTATATATGCATGTATGTATACACAAACACACACACACACATACATACACACATACATACATACAATATGTCAAACTTATGAAATCGTACTCCAATATATTTTCAGTAAAACTATAATACGAAAATATTTATTCTGTGAAAAAATATTTTTGTATTTTTATTTTCATACGTATGAAAATAGGCGCAGTCGTGGCTGTATGGGAAGAAACTTGCTTCCCAACCACATGGCTCCGGATTCAGTCTCACTGCGTGGAACCTTGGCTTAGTGTCTTCTATAACCTCAGGTCGACCAAAGCCTTGTGAGTGAATTTGCTAGACGGAAACTGAAAGAAGCCCGTCGTATATATATATATATATATATATATATATATATATATATATATATATATATATATATATATATATATATATATATATTATTTTGTTTAAAAGAATTCCAACACTGTCTGTTTTTTTATGTTTTATTTATATTCCTGCAAAACGAATGTGGGATATAGAATATGGAATATTCAATATATAATATAATATACAATATATAATATAAAATAAAAATGGATGGTACAATGAAATAAAGTATTGAATGTCTTATTGAATAGATGAAATATTGAGTGTTCAATATAAAGGATTAAATATGTAAAGGCGAATACGTATTTTCTATACCTTGTGGTATTTCATCATGGCCGGTATGACAGACTTTAACAGACTGTTATATATATATATATATATATATATATATATATATATATATATATATATATATGTATGTATGTATGTATGTATGTATGTATTTGTGCCTGTCTTTATGTCTGTGTTTGTCCCTCTTCACCGCTTGACAATTGGTGTTGGTGTGTTTATGCGTCCTCATAACTTAGAGGTTCGGTAAAAGGAAACCAATAGAATAAAAAAAAAGCCTGGGGTTGACTTGTTTGACTAAAACCCTTCACAGCGGTGCCCCAGCATGGCCGCAGTAACTGAAGCACGTAGAAGGTAAAAGATGAATGCGAAGAACAAAACTATTTTCTCCCTTATGTTAAAAATTTAAACTTGTTTTAATTACATAAAAATTATTTACGTATATAAAAAATTTTGACCTATTTTCAACCTTTCCGTATTATTTTTCATATATGTGTGTGTCTCTGTGTGTGTGTGTAAGACAATTACTTCGATAAAACATATATATACATTTCAGAGAACCTATCTGGTTTCACAGTTACTTTTTTTTTTACTTTTTGAATACTCCGTTTCCAAAAATGTGTGATATGAGGAATATTTTGCTGCTATTTCTAATCCGTTGAGCCACCACTTAGAAGCAACTTCATTGTCAAGTATAGTATTGGAGGAGGGCGGTGATGGGAGTTTGATATTTATTGGTGCACTCAAAATTCTCAAAATATATCATACTGTACCATGTATACATTATAATGTTTATATGATGAAAAATAAATGAAGAAAAACATTACTTTTTTTTTAATAGATATAGGTACAAATTAATACACTTCTAAAGTAGAATATGTTTAATTTCTATCAAACCAATTTAAAAAACAAACATATGTACATATATGTATATATATCTTTGGATCTTTTTTAAAACGGGGGCCACATTTTTCATTAACGAAACACTTTGAAACTTGGAACACTGGTAGAATGTGTCATATAAAACATCTTTTTCTCTTAGTCTTCTTAAAAAAAAAAGAAATCCATAAATTATTCCATGTTAAAGTTGTCGTATTTCTGTAATTTCAACCAATCACTGACGTCCATTCAGCCGATATACATTAAGTGCCAACTACATAAACAAACGATTCTGAAACAATTAACCCTAACCCTAACCCTAACTCTAACCCTAACCCTAACCCTAGGGTTAGAGTTAGGGTTAGGGTTAGGGTTAGGCTTAGGGTTAGGGTTAAAGCAAATTTAAAATGAAAAAAGCAAATAAAACGAAGAATCGTTTGTTTATGTAGTCGGCACTTAATGTATATCGGCTGAGTGGACGTCAGTGATTGGTTGAAATTATCGAAATAAGACAATTTTTTACATGAAATAAATTCGAATACAAAAATATTTTTCTGTTCTATAACACAAAATAGATAAGTATACGAAGTTTGAAAGTCTTTCGGTACCAAAAACACTACGTAAAACATTAATGAAAAATGTGGCCCCCGTTTTAAAAAAGATCCATATCTTTTTTTTTTTTTCAACACCCTGTAAGCAAATTAACCAACTTCAAAAACAGGATCTGTTTATTCAATACATTGTGCAGTATATTGTGCGACATTACAACATAATTCCGGATTTCTGGAAATTCCGGATAGCTTGAAGCCAGATAAGAGGACCGGTGCTGTATAACCTATTTCCATCTGTGTTTATTTTAAAAGTTCTCATTCATAAACACATCTATATTTCTTAGTCCTTGTTGTGTTCTGTACTTTTTAACCGACCGGATGTATGTGTCAGAATCATCACTGAAAGGTGTTGTAAGCGATAAAATTTGTTTTGCTCTGAAATGGTTGTAAACTACATTTTTAAGCTCTACTCTTTTGCTAACTGTACAATCACAACCAACATTTTTAGTTTTTTCTGTCAATTTGTATATTTTGTTTTGTTTTGTTCTTTAAGGCCATGAATTTCAATTCCTCATGGAAAAGTACTATACATACATACATACATATACGCACATGCGCAGACATACGCCTGCGTGTGTGTGAGAGAGAGGGAGAGAGAGAGTGTAGATATGCTAAGTTGTGAAAGAAAGTATACAAACTTAAAACCAGTTCAAATATGCTTGAGTGATATTTGAACCTGTGAAGACTTTCGCTACAGTTTGTCATAGACAAAATAATTCTCGGTAGAGATGAAAACTTGCTTAAAATACTATTGTCAGCTCAGAGCATTCTCTATCGAACTAACAACTTCTTAACACAGAAAAGAAAAATAATAATATCCAACTAGGACCGTCCAAGAACGGTCCGATGAGCGCTATAGTCCAGAAAGAAACTAAGAAAAAGAAAGGATTGCAGTATTATAATTAACACATTGGTTTCAAATTTTGGCACAAGGCCAGCAATTTCGGGAGAGTGGGATAAGTCGATTATATTGAGCCCAGTGCTCAAGCAGTATTTAATTTATCGACTCCGAAATGATGGAAAGCAAAGTCGACTCCGGTAGAATTTGAACTCAGAAGGTAAAGACAGACGAAATGCTGCTAAGCATTTTTCCCGGCCCGGTAACGTTTCTACCAGCTCACCGCCTTATTATATGCAAATAGGAAACATTTTTTTAATCACTATTATGGCAGAAACAACTCTAAACTAATGAAAGTGATTATATTAATTCTGTTATTTGGGTCATTCGTTAATTGATATTACTCTCTGCCACTGACCGGATGTTTTGCTGTATATTGAGCTCTAACAACAGATTATTAATATCGTAGTAACTAAATGGAATCATAAAATGTACATGTATGTATGTATGTTCTCTTTTGTTTTAAAATGTTTTAATTATTCCTCTGAAGTAGGAACGGATTTCTAACAAAAATACAAACCCCCATCGTTGGAATGTAGATAACAAAAACAATGTCACATTTTAAACTTGAAAAAAGCTTTGCATATTATTACTGTTCCGCGTACAGAATGTATTTGTAATGTGCGAGTTATTTGGCTGATTTCTTTTTCTGAAATTCAAGCTTATCCTGATTGACAGATAGGCATTTACTCACAAAAACCAAGTGCACCAATTGGTATAAATGTGAATTTGTAATCTAGATATAGCTGCTAGAGGTTTCGAAGCAGCTTAGTTATCCTCTTTCTCTTTGCTTTTCAAAGAGATATTTATATCAGGACAGCCGACCTCTATGTTGGTATATAATTTTTCTCGTCTGTCCAAACCAACGATATCCATATTCAAAGCTGAGTTCTTGTGATTCCCAAATTGAAGTCTGTTGTTCTCCATCTTCAGTGCACTTGAGAACGAAACACGGATCTTTTTTAAAACGGGGGCCACATTTTTCATTAACGAAACACTTTGAAACTTGGAACACTGGTAGAATGTGTCATATAAAACATCTTTTTCTCTTAGTCTTCTTAAAAATAAAGAAATCCATAAGTTATTCCATGTTAAAGGTGTCGTATTTCTGTAATTTCAACCAATCACTGACGTCCATTCAGCCGATATACATTAAGTGCCGACTACATAAACAAACGATTCTGAAACAATTAACCCTAACCCTAACCCTAACCCTAGGGTTAGGGTTAAGGTTAGGGTTAGGGTTAAATAAAATTTAAAATGAAAAAAGCAAATAAAACGAAGGTATGGAGATTAAATACGCTTTACATCGCTTAATCAGCCAAAGGAGTAAATGTAAACAACTGAATACTTGTCAGTGATTGGTTGAAATTATCGAAATAAGACAATTTTTTACATGAAATAGATTCGAATACAAAAATATTTTTCTGTTCTATAACACAAAATAGATAAGTATACGAAGTTTGAAAGTCTTTCCGTACCAAAAACACTACGTAAAACATTAATGAAAAATGTGGCCCCCGTTTTAAAATAGATCCCGAGACACTTCAAGTAGCAACTCTCAAAGACGCGATGTTGAAGAATATTATTCAGCTTCACTCGTAGCACTGAATACATTCGTTTGACTCTATTGCATTTCACAAGGCTGGGATAAAGCTCATCATTTTATTTATGTATTTAATGTGTACAAACACACATAGACACACACACACATACAAGCAAATAAATATATACGTACATATGTATGCGCATATATATATATATATATATATATATATATATATATATATATATATATATATATATATATATATATATATATATATATATATATATATATATATATATATATATATATATATATATATGTATATACGAGGGTTACCCAAAAGTAACTGGAAACGTTCTCTGTGGGACAAGCCCGTTGTAGTTCAGGCTTCCGCCGCTAGAAGCCACTTGATGCGACCTTCAGGCATCAATCTACCGACGACCGGTGTCGTCGGATGAAGTCATACTACCACGTGGTGCGTCTTTGTTTTGCAGTGCTTCTCTCCTGTTCGTCGATTTTTACGATGGCTGAAACGAAGGAACAGCTTGCTTCCCTGAAATTCTGTTTTCTGTTGGCGAACTCACCGGTCGAAACAGTTGTCATGCTTCAAACAGCTTACAAGGGCAGTGCCGCGAGCAAAACACAAGTTTACGAGTGGTTTCCACGCTTTAGGAATGGTCACTTGTCACTTGAAGACCAATTTCGTCCAGGGCAAAAGTCGACCTCCCGAATGAATGAAAGTATCATGAAAATTCCTGAAATGATCTTGGAGGACCGTCAGCGAACAACTGACGAACTTGTTGATATGACCGGTGTATCCTGGAGCTCCTGTAAACGAATTATGAGCAATGAACTGCTAATGAACAGAGCTGCAGCAAAATTTGTGCCTCGCTTGCGCAAAAGCAGTCACGACTGAATGCGTGCCGGGAACTTAAAGAACAGTTGAAAGCTGATCCAGACTTGTTTTCGAAAGTCATCACTGGTGACGAAAGCTGGTGCCTCGGAATTTGCAGATGTGGAAGAGGTGAAGAAAAAATCGACGCAGACGTTAAAAGGCGTTTGTGCGTGCGCGTATGTGTGTGTATATGTGCGCGTGAGTTTGTGTGTGCGCATGCATGTGTGTATGTGAGTGGAGAGACAGTGATAGATAGATAGATAGATAGATAGATAGATGTTCAAAGAGGCTTCAAAGAAGCTTCTGCAGAGTTTCTCTACTGTCATCTAAATAGCTTGAGTAAGTTCAAGGCTATGGTAAAAGGTACTTGCTTCAAAGTGACATGCAGCAGGATCGAAACTGGAATCTTCTGGTTGCTAAACAATGGTCTTAGTTAAAACTCCATGCCTGCTTACGTCAGAACTTTTTGTCAACGATTCAGTGGAATTAAGAGATGTGTAGTTGCGTTGCTTTATTATTGTTGTACTTCAATCGTGGCAGATCATCTGCATAGGAAAAATATGAAGTATACTTAAATTTAAGAAGATCGTTGCTCACTTGAGTTGAGAGTTGACTAGGTATGACAATAAGCTCCACAAGAGATCAAAGACAGTGCCAATTAGTTGGCATTATAAATACATACATACATTCAGGCATACATACACACACACACACACACACACACACACACACACACACACACATACACACACGCATACACATATATATATGCAACTATAGTTATATACGTATAAATTATGTAAATGTATGCCGAACACTATAGACATATATACATATATATGTATATATATATATATATATATATGTTTTCTGTGTGCGTGTATCTGTATATGCGCATGCATGTGTGTGTGTTTGTGTGAATGTGGCATTATCGTAATTCCTCGCTTCTCATGAATAAGCTGAACGAAGTGTTTAGAATTATAAAGAATTGAAACTTTAGCTAACTACAACTATTCAATACAACCATTTTTGTAGCAGACTCTCAGATGATTTCAGTTTGAGTGTAGCGCACCTGAATAATTTAATCCTCCAACCGATTTAACACTTTCACCTGACCCTGCATTTTCGGGACGGAGGCCTGGGTTCTGGAGGAAGAAGCTGTGCACATAGTCCTCATACTCTTACAGAGTGGTAACATCATTGTGAAAAGGTTCCTCTTATACAGTTGCAAGTCAACACTTTATAAAAAAAACGCAGAGAAGGAGTTCTAGATAGCCAACATCACTGAAGAGGAAGGACTGGTTGTATAGGTTACTGTGTGCCATAGTGTGGACAACATTAAGTTTGACGGGGATGGGATTGGGGTGAGTGAGCAGCAGATGCTTGAGTGAAATGTTATAAGACCAACCAGCTCTGAAGAGTAGAAGCCATTGTAGTTCCAGTAGAAAAGGCGAAGATGGAAGACAACTAAACTGAGGGTCAAGTGTCGAAAATGTGATTTTTTTCTCATTTGTTGCTTCATCGTCATATACATGAAAAGAGGTACTTCTTTTTTTTTTTTTTTTTCAAAATTTCAAAAGCGGTAAATAAAAGTTGTTGAGGAAGGAACAGAGCTACGAAAAGCAATAAAACATTACGATAAAAATATTTTACTTGTTATTTCAATTAACATTTGAAAGAAGCGGACGAGTTTTTCTGACAACTTAGTATACGAGGTGGTATCAAAACGTTCCCGGACGAGCTCTTTAGCGCGCCAGCAGATGACAGCACACGGTTGAGTGTGCAGTGAGAGCCAGCCTGACCTTCATGAGGCAGTGTGCCGAGTGACATTGCTGTGCTTGCTTCGCAAGTTGTGAAATTTGTGTTTTTGTGATCACATGTATGCTGCAGTCTGTGAATTTGTTATGGACAGGAACAAAGAGCCAACGTGAAATTTTGCGTTAAACTTGGGAAGTTTGCTACAAAGAAATTGAGCATGCATCGGCAAGCTTACGGTGACGAGACAATGGGCTGTATGCAATGTTTTGAGTAGCACGGATGGTTCAAAAGCGGAAGAACGTCCGTGGAAGACGATGAGCGATCTGGAAGTTCTGCCACAAGCGTCACCTTAAAAATTCATCAGCTTGTGTATGAAGATCGTCGGAGGACAATCAATGGCGTTTTGAAGCGTTTGAAGAAGGACATCCGGCGAAAGCGACCGGATCAGTGGAGTGCGAAGAATCGAATTCTTCACGACGACAATGCACTTTGTCACCGAGCTCTCCTCACTCGTGAGTTTCTTGCCAAAATCAACATGGTATTGTTTCCGCATCCGTCCTATTCGTCAGATATAATACCTGCGGACTTCCATCTTATCCCCAAGACGAAAATGCGACTCAAAGGTAACCGTTTTAACACCGTTGTCGAGATGAAGAGCGAATTGTAGAAGGTCTTCGACTCGCTTACGGAAAACGACTTCCAGACTGAATTCCAAAAGTGGCTGGAACCCTGAGACCGGTGTATTACGGTGCAAGGTGATTATTCCACATTGAGTGGAAACAATTGTAGTGATTAAAAAATAACTATCCAACTGCAGCAGCACTGAGTTGCTACTAATTTAAGCTTCAGAGAGCCAGTTAATAGTATTAAACCGGAGGCTGGATTAAGTCTGACAAGTACAGTCCACCATTTTCATATTCAGACATGGTTGCAATTGCCACTTGGTATTTGTTTAAATTACACTCGAAGCGAAGATAATTTTGGTAACCAGTAGACATATCTTTCTCCTTATACATAATACATTAAAGTATACCACTCATCGCGCGCGCGCGCATTCACGCATGCACAAGTGGGCACACATACATACAGACATACATACATACAGACATACATACATACAGACATACATACATACGAGGGGGTTCTGAAAAATTCCTGACTTTAAGGGTATCGCGAAAGGCCTAGTTAGAGGCCCAACCTTCCGAGCTCTTTTGCAGGGCGTAGGAAAATTGAAGAACCGCTGCAATAAGTGTGTGAATCTGAGAGGAGAATATGTTGAATAAAATTATAATTACAGATCCTCCTGTATTTTCTTTTACCCAAAGCCAGGAACTTTCGTACATACATACATACATACATACATACATACATACATACATACATACATACATACATACATACAAACATACACCGTATCACTGGAACTATAAAAATCTGTAAAAGTTTCCAGAGGCTTAAGTATATATGAGCATGTCTAGATATGCAACTATATGCATACATACATAAAACAAAGCATACAAATCTGCACCGATACACACATAAATACATACATACCTCCATGCATGTATGCATACATACATACATACATACATTGGGATATGTAACAAACTGCCTCAACAAAAACCTGGAAAAATTAGGGTTCTCAAAACCTGAAAGAAAAAGGCTGATTAGAAGACTACAGATTCAAGCCATCAATGGAACTGTAAAGATATGTAAAACTTTCCAATAATTTAGCACATAAATACATATGCATGCATCTAGACATAAAAACGCATCCATAAAACAAACATACAAATCTGCGCATACACTAACACCAAATACTGCACACACACACACACACATATGCACAAATACCTAGATGATGTTGATAAAAATTCCAATGAAGGAGCCTTGAATCTATGTTAGAGTCCGGCTCTTTCTCTATGGACAAGAAATACAGAAATGAAACTGATTGATAACATACATACATACATACATACATATCCTGTTGATGTTCTTGAAATTCCAATGAAGAAGCTTTAGATCCAGGCTAGAATTCGACTCTTTGTCTATTGGCAAGAAATCTTGGAATTAAGCTGAACAATGACGTAGTGCACTGAAAGCTGTAATTTCTTCGGATAATGTTTTAAGCGTCGTAGATTAACAATTTTGAAAAAAACTTGGGTTTCTCACTACACAGTAGTTTGTGGACATAATAAATCATAAAGATTATTTTATTTACAACACAACTTTTATTACTT
The DNA here is from genome assembly GCF_046866305.1 of Octopus bimaculoides. Taxonomy (NCBI): domain Eukaryota; kingdom Metazoa; phylum Mollusca; class Cephalopoda; order Octopoda; family Octopodidae; genus Octopus; species Octopus bimaculoides. The sequence continues at coordinate 157,809,451 of NC_142928.1, forward strand.
TAATAACATTAAAAATCAGTGTCACGTAGTAAATTATATGAATTGATATGAAACGATACTGAGATGAGGTACAGCTATGTATATCTACTGAGCAACCATCAAAAGGTTTCTGTTTGATAAGTAATTAAGTAGCTTAAATGATAGGGCACTTCAAATTTGAACAGAAGATTAGGGTCCGAATGCTACCTGTCTATCATTTTTATCTTTCTTTATCTCTCAGCCCTTCTCAAGTCTCGCTCCTTTAGTCCATAAATCTGGTAACCCGTGTATCTATTTTTACCCCTTTCTTTATTTTCTTTCCACTCCCTTCCTCTCCCTGTCTTTATTCCTTCGTATAAGAATATATACGAACGAACTTATACACTAATATTACTTACAGTTATTTATTATACCAATCGTTCTTACGGAAAGTAAAAAGCTAGATTAGATGTGTTATGGAATCTACTTTGTTGCCTCAAATTTCTGAACTTGAATCTATTGCTTTGTTCGATGCTGCTTTTCGTGAATCTTTGCTTCATGCAAGACTGCATCAGTGATACATTGGTGCTTGTTTGTATCGCTACCCCTCTCTATATGCAACCTGTTTACAAAACTAAATGTTTTCCTTGTTTTATTTTACATTTGCAAGGACATATAGTGGTACATCTCTTGATAGTGTTGCTGTTGATGCCAGCCTTTGTTCAGCAGATCATAGACGATCGAGCCGTGGCCATCTTGAGTTTTACTATCTCAAGGACTTTATTGTTCAACAAGTCATTATTTATTTGAAATGTTTGGGTGTAATTTGAGGGAAACTGCATAGGATTTACTCCATTGACTCATGTTGTTGTTGTTGTTGTCGTCGTCGTCATTGTCATTATTGTTGTAGTTCAGCCTCACGTCAGCTTTACATGGTATCATCTATACAGACACAGTTTTGTTGTTGTTTAGTCCCAGAACTATGAGAAAAAGCATTCTAACTCTTCTGATACCATCTTTTTAATTCCAAACACTTTTTAACGTGCCCCCACCTTTTCCAAGATAGCGGGGTAGTATTTAAGAGAGATTTAGCTACCATTTCTAGGAGGCCGAGCTGCTATACAGCAGTCCCATTGCTGGCCAAGCAATACAGTAATATTGAACTGTATGTCATTTAACAGCTGTTGTTCTAAAGCGGCTGAATGGTGATACCTGTACCCTTTACAAAGAAGTATCATATCAGAATGAAATTTATGAATGAAATTAGTGTAGTTTGAGAGAAAAATGTGTTAGTGATGAAGAAACATATGATTAGGTTAGTTAATTCCAGAAATAGGAAATTCTGAGAAGGATGGATAGTGCATACTGCTTAGCGAATAATCTAAATATAGCAATAAAACGAAAAGAATAAAATGTAGATCTGAATGTTCAACAGATATATTTAAGCGTTGAGAGGATAGCAATAGCATTTGTTAAAAGTACAGGAACTTACAGAAACAACAATTCGGTTAAAAACTGTTAAAACTTTACACTGAACTGACCCTTTTCTGGAAAAAAAGCCAGCGATTATATTTGCTTAAAATATGTTTAGATAAGAATGATAAAAAAGAAAAAGAAAAGTCAAAACGTAAATTTGAAGATGCGGAAAATGGAGTGTGTGTGTGTGTGTGTGTGTGTGTGTGTGTGTGTGTGTGTGTGTGTGTGTGTGTGTGTGTGTGTGTGTCTGTATGTGACGTATGCATTGTCCGCGAATGTGTATTTGAGTATTTGTGAATGGTTATGTGTAAATATAATTTCAGCGAATCATGTTAGCATTCGGTGCGTATTTGATATTTAGTTTGAACTGAATGTATACGTAAGATAATGGATTCATACATGCTTGAGTTGGTGCTCAATGGACCCAATAAGACTGAATGCATCAATTCCAGCAAGTTGCAGAAAGCTTAAACCTGAACAGAGTTGTCTTGTTGATAAAGAAAATGGGAGAATCATGTTTAATTCACTTAACGGGCTTAAAGCGAAATGTGTGACGAAAGACAACTATATCTTGGCGCCATATTCAATTCTGTAAACATTGATAAAAAAAAAGGAGAAACCACCACCACTATAGTAACAATAATATGACTACTAGAAGTTTTGTGTGAATTTTTCTAGACTGATGAACTGGGACTAATGTCCTCATCTTGATTGTAACAATTGCAACGTTTCAGTCATGGTACCCTTCTTCAAATTC
>NC_142928.1:157816641-157834141 GCF_046866305.1 Octopus bimaculoides
GGCCGTCATGCAAAGAAAAGTGTGTATGTGAGTGATACATGTGTGTATGAGTGTTTACAGCAGATAGAAAGAGTCAATAACACGTGAGCAATTATACCAGTTCTTTAGTACACTATAGGAAAAGTTCTGTATGTGAAGTGAGTTGGCTGAGTGTGGCAGAGCTGATCACTAGTTGTGATGTCGTGGCATCCATGCCGGGTCGTGGTTCTTGTTATACAGATGTTCGTCGTTTGGCAGAGCTTATCACTAGTTGTGTTTTGGCTTCGATGCCAGGGCCTTGAGGACAGACGTTTATCGCAGGCTGAAATCTCTTGTCTGTTTATTATAGTGGTGAAGCTAAGTCACCTAACAGAATCGAAGAGAGAGATGTGTGCCGCGGTGGTTTAGTTTGGTGTACATAGTAAGTCGTGTTGACGCTGGTGGAGATTGATGCTTGGTAGTAATCGTGTTGGTCATGACGATGGTGCTGGTTAGTAGTCGTAGACTCATGTTGCTGATGCGGCGACGGCGGTGGTCATCGTTGGCTGGACGAAGCTGTTGAAGTGGTCGCTGGCTAATTGTTGCTGCTGCTGTCGTGTGGTACACGGAACAGATCTCAAAGAGAAACTGGACCGAGACAAATTGTTGGGTATGAGTTGATCTATTTATAGCGTTAAGGGGGCTCCCAGACGGTAGCACAAAAACACTATCACGTGACCTTATTAAGGGCTGTGATTGGTCAGTTTGCGTTCTGGCGGGAACGGTTCGAAGAAGTTGCCGATTCGAATAATGATCAGTCACGTGATGACAAGGTTAATGTTTTCCGCTACGTTCGCGTTTGTTTATATTTAAATGAGAAGAATGGCGATAGCAGTTTTGTATCTAGTGACGATAGGTAGTTTCACTACATACATACATACTTATGTTTGTGTGTATATAACAATGTGTGTGAATGTGTGTGCGTGTGTGTGTGATTGTGTGTGTGTGTGTGTGTGTGTGTGTGTGTGTGTCGTATGTGACGCATGGGCATATTAGATGCACGCCATTTTCAGCAGCGCATATTCGGTAAAAGAAGATTTTAACGAATTAAAGCATTTAGTTTTGGCCCAACGTATCATATAGGAGCCGGGATGACTTTTTGAGATATTTGAGGTGGGAGGAGTGAGTCCAAGGCATATAACATTCATATGTTGGTACAGTCAGTGTCTTTAGCCTGTGTGTTCATAGGATCATCAAACAAATTATGGCTGGAGAGAGGTTATTTATATACGATATAGTTTTCCTGTCATAATGTGGCGGAAAAGGTGTTGGTGGAAGGAAGAAAAAGATGGAAAAAGGCAGGAGAAAGAGGGAAACGGGATAAAGGGTATATGGGATTCCTTTTTCTTTCCCTAAACATCCCCCCACCCACCGGGTTTTTAGCGTCTTTTTTTCTTTCTTTCCTCCACGAGCATCTTATTCTCTTACTTATAACAGAAATCTTATACATATGAGATTTACCCATTTCTTCGTAGACTAAAAAAAAAGTCAAAAACAGCCTAAATCGATTTTCTACCCTGTTTAATGACCCTGTGAACATAGAGGTACAACTCCAGAATAGTAAAAAAACTTGACCAAAATGAGAATATTAATTACATTGGTACTGAATACTCTTTCTTCTGGCAATCAACATTAAATGTGTGTGTGTGTGTGTGTGTGTGTAACTCTGAAATATAAATGCCAACACTCTTACACATATACATATATATCGCTTACTGTCAAAAAAAAAAATGAATAAATAAATAGTATAGTGATGTAAAGAATATATTTTTTAAAATGCTGCACTCATATAATCTCAATTGTTTGACATAGTTTGTAACAGAACTTATTTTTCTCTGCTGGGAGCTCACATGCCTTTTGTACTGATTTCCCTTAGAGGGATGTTAGCAGATAACAGAAAATAAAAACATGGAACGAAAACAATAAGAATAAGAGTTCGCTGTTAGTGCAAGTTGGAACTGGTGTTTGTTGTTAGCTGAGAAAGTTTTTGTCTGCGTGGTGTGTGAGAGGGGAGTCAATGACAAAAGATGCCAGTCTAGATATCTGTATGTCTAGTTATTTCGTAGTTTCGGGGTATCTACTGTTACGGTAGCTGTCGTCTGTTATAGTCGCAGCGGAAATAAAAACCACTGAAATATCAAATATTTTTCTTGGTTTGTCTAACAGTTAATATATAATTGTAGAGACTCCACCCGTACACTTTCAACAATAGTTTTTTTTTTTTTTCAGCTTTCTTTCAATTATGCTTTCTTCTTCCTCACCCTACACTGCCATCCGCTTCTTTCTTTATCTTCCACTTCCCCTCTTCTTTCTATATTCATCTATTTTCTTTTAGTCATTGTTTTTGTATATTTCTTGGTTTTTTTAAACTTTTTACGTCATTCTCAATTGTCGTATTCATTCAACGTCCATTGCTTATTTTAATTTGTGTGTGTATGTGTGCGTGTGCGCGTGTGTGTATGTATATATAGGCTTAGCAGCCCTTCCTGTTTGTTTTCACTGTACTGTTTGTGTTACCAATTTTGACCCTCCGCAAAATCTCAAATTTTATTTAATTTGCTTTGCGGGAGCAACTGTTTTATCGAAAGCGTATATTGTTGTTAAATGCTCGAAATACGAGATTAGAAAAACAGCCAACAACTGATGAAGGGTCGTTCTTTATGTTGTTTGTCTTGTTTTCCATTTGGTTTCTTTCGTTGTTCGAAAAAGTAGTTCATATTCCATGTACTCGTACTTCGTAATTTTTTTGCTGTACACGTTTTGTGATGTCCTGCGCCCACATATGCATGTACATATACGTATGTACATATACGTATGTACATGTGAATATATATATATATATATATATATATATATATATATATATATATATATATATATATATATATATATATATATATATATTATTTTATTTATATTATTATATGACTGAACGCCACGAATCCTCTTCCAAGTAAGTTTTATTTATTTATCTATCTATCTATCTATCTATCTATCTATCTATTTGTTGTTTACACCACCTGTCCTCGTCTGTTGTTTTTTTAGTAAATTCTCCCATATATATATATATATATATATATATATATATATATATATATATATATATATAAACAATATATGAGTATATGCATATATATGTACATGTATGTACATACCTTCATCTTCATGTACATATAGATACATAACTGGGTACATGGCGTGGCAAAAGAACATGGACAAAATGATAAACAAGGTACAACAAACAAGCAAGCCGCATAGTAACATCTCCTTCATCAGCTGCCACCATTAAAACACCGGCGTTTCGAAGAATTAAGGCAGTACGCATCGTTGAAATGGTTCTTCCCACGAACACAAATTTTCGTGGAGGGTAGTGGCGGACGGAAAACGAGACAGGAAAACGAAACGGTGAATGAACAAACAAGCAAAAAGGCTGTACAACCAGACAGGCGCAGGAGTGGCTGTGTGGTAAGTAGCTTGCTTACCAACCACATGGTCCCGGGTTCAGTCCCACTGCGTGGAACCTTGAGCAAGTGTCTTCTACTATAGCTTCGGGCCGACCAAAGCCTTGTGAGTGGATTTGGTAGACGGAAACTGGAAGAAGCCCGTCGTATATGTATATATATATGTATATGTATGTATATGTATGTGTGTGTATATGTTTGTGTGTCTGTTTGTCCCACCCAACATCGCTTGACAACGGATGTTGGTGTGTTTACGTCCCCGTAACTTAGCGGTTCGGTAAAAGAGACCGATAGAATAAGTACTAGGCTTTACAAAGAATAAGTCCTGGGGTCGATTTGCTCGACTAAAGGCGGTGCTTCAGCATGGCCGCAGTCAGATAACTGTAACGAGTAAAATAGTAAAAGAGTATATATATATATATATATATATATATATATGAAATTCTTGTTCATGCGGATAAGGCTGGTAACGTTTATAATTTTATCATCTACCACTATCACAAGTTACTAAGAAATAACATAACAAAAACTATAAGATAACGAATAGCAATTCATTAAGAATGATTAGCATAAAGACCAAGGAAATAATGACTAATTATGAAACTGAAGATAAAACAGAACCTTTTGAAACTAAAAGACCTAAAATAAGCTTAAAAGACCACAAACCTAATTTTAACAGTAACCCTAGCGTTAGACCAATTTACCCAGGCAAGTCCGACCACAGAAAAATAAGCAAAGCATTAACTGATAAATATATATACCAACACTCAGAAACCTATTGAACTTAAAACTATGGTTTAACATACAGGGTGTAATATATTGGTCTGAAAAATTAGACAACAAAAAAAGTAAAAAGGTTATACAAATTGATATAGATAACCACTATTCATCAATTAACCCTATACTAATAAATAAGGCCCTCTCGTTTTCAAAGAGAAATTATAATCTATGAGTGAAATGAACATAATATTAGCAGCTAGGAAAGCCATTATAAAATTTGATAATAAATATTGTGTAAGTGAGGACACTAGCGATAGCTTTGACATTACAGTGGAATCTGCTGAATCAGCACAGGTCACAGATTTAGTGGGTGTATATATATTATTTAACTTATGTAAGGAATTTCTGGAGCTCAGGGGGCGGTCTGTACAGGGATGAGACACTTTTTTTATACTAGATAACCTATCTAATAGATTAGAAATACATAAGAAAAAAATTTATAAATTCTTCAAGAACATAGGGCTATCCATTACTATCGAAAACGTATACAATTCCGTCAACTTCCTGAACGTTGACCTTAGTCTAGAAACAGGGATACATAAAACCCTATCATAAGCTGAATACCAACCTACGATACATTAACGTAAGTAGTAACCATCCAAGAAGCATTACACATAGATTAATTGAAAATATATCAAAAAGGATTTCAAATCTCTCGACAAATGAGGAAATTTTAAAACAAAATGTTGACTATTATAACTTAGCACTAAGTAAAGCAGGATATAAACAAAAATTAAAATACCAAGAGCCAAAGGATAATTCCTATGATAAGAACTATACGCATAAAGCAAGATGCAAACAAAAATTAAAACACTATGAACCAAACGTAAATTCTAATAATAAGAACTATGCACAAAACGGAATTCACGATAATGAGATTAAAATAGATGAAAATTAACAAGGATAAAATGGTTAGACATGTAATTCGATATAAAATAGATAAGAATAATATAAGTATAAATACCAAGAAACAAATAGAAGGCATAAATAAACCAAAAACAAATAACAAGAAAAGAAACAATGAGGAACTAATAAAATTTAAAGATAATAGAATAGAAAGAAGGTCAAAAACAAACACCATAATAATGAAAAATAAATAAAAGTATAAATAGGATAGGAAATAACAAAAGGGTAGAAATCGAGAACCTAAACGGTAATATTCATAACAATTCTGTAAAACGTTATACTCCATGTATAAATGTAATTAACCTCCAGAAAAATTACTTTAGAAAGAATTACTATGAAAATAATATAGTATGGTTCATAATACCATTTGCAAGACAAATTAGAACAAATATATATGCAAGTTAAGAGCGGGTTTCTGCGTTTTAAAAAACATTGCACAAATTATATCTGCACAGAATACTAAAAGATTAAATGATTTCTATGATAATAATAGGAGTAAAGAAAATACAAATGATTTACTTAATTGCCAAAATGACGAGGATCATAACGATAGTATGAAATACACAAGCGAAGGAAGGGAAGTAACCCTTCATGATACCCCACTAAGACCGAAAAATATAACTCGCAGCCTACAAAAAGGAGGGAAAAAAACGTAATAATAATAGCAAAAATGCAAATGATTTAAATATATGTGCTGATTCTTATAGTAGCAGCAACGAACATAAGATAAGTTACAATATCAATATATAAATATTAAGGTAGATAAAAAAAGGAAAGAAGATAAGTCTTTAGTTAAGACTCATAACACAGGAGATAAACATAACAAAAGTAACCCTGGAAACGGGAAAGATAGGCACAGCGTTATTAATAAGGAAACAGCTAAAGTTCCTGATAATAAAACCTGTGATTGTGCCCACAAAGATAAAAAATAGATATTCATTAAGAAATTTTTGAAGAGAAAAAGGTGTAATATATAGGTGAAAAGTAATGTCTGAGGGGCAGGATTACTACTATATAGGCTCCACGGAAAATTATATAAATAGCAGGATAGCCAACCATGAAAGCACTTTTAGAGATAAAGAAAAAGAAGCTAGCACTAGTTTAAGTATATTAATTTGGGCAATTAAGGACAAAAATGATAACTATACGCTGAAGTAGGAAGTAAGTAGCCGGATAAAATCTTATAGCACTTATATTCTTTTATTCTTCTGTTTGTTTCAGTTATTTGACTGCGACCATACTGCGACACCGCCTTTAGTCAAACAAATCGAACCCAGGGCTTATTATTTGTAAGCCTAGTACATATTCTATCGGTCTCTTTGGTCGAACCGCTACGTTACGAATACGTAAACACATCAACATTGGTTGTCAAGTGATGGTCAGTGGGACAAACACAGATACACAAACATAAATAACACACACACACACACACACACACATACATATATATATATATATATATATATATATATATATATATATATATATAAGAAAACAAGGTATGCGATAAAGAAGGAAGAAAAGTCGATAGATATGACAGGTTAGCTTGGGAGGTTAAGCAATTGTGGTCGATGAAAAAGGTGGTAGTAGTGCCAATAATTGTCGAAGCCCTGGGAACAGTGAATAAAAATCTTGAGAAGTACATGGAACAAATAGGGGCTGCAATAAGGGTGGTGCATTTGCAGAAAACACCACTGCTTGGAACTGCTCGAATACTCCAGATGGTCCTCGAAAAATAAGGGGTGTTACCTTAGTTCACTGGTAGTGAACAGTTGGCACCGCAGTACATCTTCAGCGATAGAAGCTGTGCAAAGACAATAATAATAATAATAATAATAATAATAATAATAATAATAATAATAATAATAATAATAATAATAATAATAATAATAATAATAATAATAATGATAATAATACTTTATTTAATCATTTATTTAATCAATAAATTGTTCAGGAGAAAGCTTTGTCTTTGTTTGAAGACTTGAAGAAAAAATATCTGGATGAGAAAGCTGTAGAGTTCAAGGCAAGTTAAGGATGATTTATGAGGTTTAAAAACCGGAGTGGTTATCACTTCCTTAAGAAACAAGGTGAAAGCGCCTCAACTGACGAGCACGCAGCAGCGGAACTTCCTGCGACATTGAAGATCATCGAAGAAAACAGGTCTCTTCCCGAGCAAATAATATTCAACGTAGGTGAGACTGGATTATATTGGAAGAAATTGCCAGATCATTCATTCATTTCAAGGAGGAGAAAACAATTCCAGGCTACAAGGTCTCAAAAGAACGTGTGACCATAATGTTGGGAGGTAATTGGGCAGGAGATTTTAAGTTAAAGCCATTGCTTGTGTATCATGCACACAGCCCAAGGCATCTCTCCCTGCTATATAGATGGCTAATACAAAAGCGTGGATTACAGTTGTTATTTTTGAAGATTGGTTCTTTAATCATTTTATCCCAGCAGCAGAGAAGAAGAGGATTCCTTTTAAGGTTTTACAAAATAATAACTATTTGTTTGTAAGCTTAAAATAGTTTAAAGTGCATTCATAAATAAAATACAGCTCGGGGGAATGGCTATAAGCGATGCAAACACCACCAAATTGTATGTATTGGTAAATTAAAAATACTTTAGTTTTTTTTTTTTTTTTACTGTATTACAAAATAATAAATACATTTGTCTGTAAACTTAAAATAGGTTTTTATTAACCATGTCTTACCGAAAATGTATTCATAAATAAAGTACAACACTGGGGAATGGCTGTTAGAAGTTTAGGTTAGGCTAGTCGTTTCTCAACTTAATTCGTGTCTCCTGGAACCAATTAACGATTTAGGGTGAGATATACCTGTGTATATATATATATATATATAACAGATGCAAATGTCAGTGTGTCACACTTTTTCAACTTTATTCCTAGACGCCAAAACCCAACATATCATACCATTCTGGAATCAGGCCGACTCCGTGACTAAATAAAAAAAGATTCCGGGCCAAATAGGACCCGCAATCCTGAAATTCTGGATTCCCAAGTTTTCATTACAGCGATTGTTTTCGGGGATATTTTTACGTGATTTTTTGCGACGAATTGTTTTGTACGATATCAATTTTTACTAGCTGGACCCGTGAAAACTTCACGGAAAATCTAAAAAAAAATGTAGGCATCTGTAAATAGTGACTTCATTTAATAACCATCGAATAATTAGGGGCATAGCTACAGTTGTATACCCCATCGACTTTATTGCCTCATAAATTCCATAAATAATCGCTTAGATCCTGTTGATTGAGTGTATGTTAAGATTTCTTGGAAGAATTTTTCTGGGGGACTAAGAAGAGAAGTTTCAGAAAATTCACACGACCTGAGATTTTTCGCCTCTTAACTTTCAGGAAATTGGTATTTTTTAATGAAATTTTATACAAATACCTTTCAAACAGCATAGAATAACTGTCACAATGGCTTTTATCATATATCGTCCAAAACGAAGTTTTCTAGCGTTTTCTCTCTGAGAATTGCTTCATTCTCTTTCATTATCATTCTCCATTCACTCTTTTCGTTCACTCAGTCTATCTCTTTAAATATCTTTCTCTCTCCCCCTCCCTCCTCTCTCCCGCCTCTATGTCTCCTTGCCTCTAACGTTTAACGCAGCGCTATCAATGTCCTCTCTCTCTTTCTCTCTCTCTCAGCGCTATCAATGTCCTCTCTCTCTTTCTCTCTCTCAGCGCTATCAATGTCCTCTCTCTCTTTCTCTCTCTCAGCGCTATCAATGTCCTCTCTCTCTTTCTCTCTCTCAGCGCTATCAATGTCCTCTCTCTCTTACTCTCTCTCTCACTCTCTCACTCCCTCTCACTCCTTATTCTTTGCCGCTTTGCCTCTTACTTCAACTATACTTCTGCTTAACAAGTATCATTTCTCTTTTTACCTCTTCCTTTCAACGAGATGTGACACACACCACAGGTACGTACATACGTAACTACGTAGGTATTAGCATATTAATATAACAATTTTTATAACTTCGAAATAAATTTCGGAATAATCGAAATAAATTGCGAAATCCAGCGAAAGTCAGCCATGAAATAGAAATAATTATTTGTACGAAAAGGACCTACGTACATCAAATTGTCATTAAATTAAGTGGCGGTAGAAGAATTATCGCTGAACTCTTAAAAGGTAGGCTCAAATATTAATGTAATACTTAAATGCAGGGATCAATTTTCAGTTCTTCTGTTGTTTATTGTTGCTTATCGCATACAGCAGCATTATGCCTCGTAAAAATAAATCTCTGCCAACAGAGGACCAGATTGCAATCAATAGAGCCAAGGTTGCAGCGTGGGAAAGAAAATCCCGTGCAAATGAAAACCCAGATCAAACGCCAGCCAGCTGAGCTTCCAATGCAGTCAACATGAGAAAAGTAAGGGATTCAGAATCACTAGAGCGATCAGAAACCAGGAGAGCTTCCAATGTCGTAGAGCTAGCTTAAAAGCCACCCGATAGTATATATATATATATATATATATATATATATATATATATATATATGATGGAAGTGGGTGTCAGTCTGTGTTCCCCATTACCGGTAGACAACCAGTATGTTTATATCTCTGTAACTTAACTGTTCGATAGAATTAGCAGCAGGCTTTAAAAAAAAGTACCGGGGGTCGTTTCATTCAACTAAAAATTCTTCAAGGCCGTACCCTATCATGGCCACAGTCTAATGACTGAAACAAGTAAAAAGTAAAAGGCATGGTGTGTATATACAAACATACGTACATACATACATAAATACATACATATATACATACATACATACATACATACATACATACATACGTACGTACATACGTACATACATACATACATACATACATACATACATACATACATACATACATACATACGTACGTACAGAGTACGTACGTACATACATACATGATCTGGTTCTCCGTCGGTTACCACAACGAGTTGATTCGATCAACCGAACAGCCTGCTCGTGGAATTAATTTGCTGGTGGATGGCCACTCCACAGACACACGTCTCCTCAATGATACTCTCATGGAGATTCCCCGAGACACAGAATGTGACAAGACTTGCCTTTTGCATTACGTATACAACTAATTTTTTTCCGGCTGAGTGGACTGGAGAAATAAGATATAAAGTTCCTTGCTCAAGAACACAATGCACCGCCGGGAATCGAACTCACAACCTTGAGCCGAAACACCCTGACCACTAAACCACTGGCTTTCTCACATACATGCATACATACATACATACATACATACATACATACATGCAAGACATACATACATGCCTGCATTGGTACATAGACACACACATACATACACACACACACACATGCACATACACACACATACATACATACATACATACATACATACATACATGCATGCATACATACATTAAACAGGCTGAGACAGGACATTTTGTAACAATAAATGTAAATCTTCAACCAAGCAATAAAAAGGGTAATTTCTGTTTTTTTACCCTATCACGGTAAGTACTTAAACCAATGTCCTTCTTGTCTTACATCATACATTCCACAATAACATTCTGACTTTTAGTCCGGCTGAAATAAATTCATTTGTTTCTTCAATGATGCTGTCTTTTTTTATTGTTATTGTTGTCGTCGTTGTTGTAGTTTTGTTGAGCTAAATCACAATGAAAGGAATTACCGCTATGACCGCCTCGTCTGTTTTATGAGACCTTGGATTATATTATTGCTTGTATCTCTCTTTGATTTGATTTTTGAGTCGTCGGGCATTTTTGACTGGTATTTCTAGCAGGTCAAGCGATCACATTGACGTCTCCTTGGTTGCTCAGTTACTTTGTGTTTAGGGCTACTGTTGTCTGTAGTATTTACATAATTAACATTATACAAAAGTATTGTAACACTTCGTCGAGGGAAATGGGTGGTGTGTTTCCATATTGATATTTTGTGCCATAAGGATGTCGAACTGGCAGAATCGTTAGCACGTTGGACAAACAACTTAGCGACATTCAGTCCATTTCTACGTTCTGAGTTCAAATTCAGCCGAGGTCGACTTTGCATTTTATCCTTTCGGGACCGATAAAATAAGTACCAGTTGAGCACTGGGGTCGATGCATTCGACAATTTCCCTCCCTCGAAATTGCTGGCCTTGCCCCAAAATTTGAAATTGTTATTTTGTATCAATAAAATATATAGAGTACGGCCATAAAAATGTGAAGTAAATTGCCCTAAAAATAATATTTTCTACTCTAGGCACAAGGCCCGAAATTTGGTGGGAGGGGACCAGTCGATTAGATCGACCTCAATACGCAACTGGTACTTAATTTATCGACCCCGAAAAGATGAAAGGCAAAGTCGACCTCGACGGAATTTGAACTCAGAACGTATTGCCCTAAAAATATTGGAAGTAAACTGCGATAGAAACCGGATTCACACACTTATTGCAGCGGTCCATTAGCTTTTCTAAACCCTATAAAAGAACTCGGAGGGTTGGGCTTCCAACCAGGCCTTTCACGACACCCTTAAAACCAAGAATTTTTCAGCACTCCCAAGAACATCAGTTAAGTTATTATTCATAGAGTCAAACGACTTTTTACAAAAAAAAAAAAAAGAATTGGCCCATTCAGTCCGGGTGAATCCACAGGAGCAACGCCACCGCTTCCCGTCGGTTCTTTCTCTACAGCTCATTAATCGTGTAGAATTATTGTCTTGCTCACGTGTAACCGTGTTGGCTATCATGCGTTGACATGCAAGCCACCAGGTTACTTTCTCAGTGATCCGTTACTGAGTATATTACATTGGAACGATGTACTTCAACTGCTACTTCTGAAATACTTAGCATATTACAAGAAGGTAAATACACGTAGACGCGTATGAACGTGGCACAATGAGGTAGTTCTTTATGTTCTTTTTAATGAAATGTTGGGATGTCAGTATCATCATTTTCGGCTTTTATTGCAATTTACCTTCACTTTTTTTTATGACGGTAAAATGCATGTTAATTGTATGAAGTTTAATTCTTATATCATACTCCTATATCATTATATTCCTGTAGTGCTCCCATGCAAATTGTGACTTTTAGCCATTAATGCCTACAACCAAAGACTGGATTAAATGACATTCATGTTAATAATTATATCAAATTATAGCTCAAGGTCAGAAATTTTAAGAGAAGCGATTAGTCGATTGCATCGACCCCAGTACTTAGTTGATATTCTATTTTATCGATCCCGAAAGGATAAAATGCAAAGTTGACCTCAGCTAGATTTGAACTCAGAACGTAAAGAACCAGAAGAATTACTGCTCAGCAATTCATCCCGACGCACTAATGATTCTACCGGCTCGGCAAGGTTTTACTTTAACAATATCAAAGATGGCTGCAGTTTCATGCTTTTCTTTAAGCCTGAAAAGTAATGAGTTGTGAACGAGAGGAATCAATCGTCTTAACATGTAATGTAAAATTGCCTCAATTGTAAATCGAAATCGGGCCAAAGATTTGTTTTGTACGTCAAAGATGAGGTTTACTCTCTTGAATATAAACATTTAATTGTTCACGTACATGTCAAACTGGAGTCATTAAGTTATATTAAGCAGGTGTAGCTATGGTAATTGAAATACATGTCAGCCTTGGTCAAGCATAACTGTGAAAAGAGACATTCCATCTATAACCATTTTGTCTATTTATTCTCATTTAGTGAACATGGAACTATATCACCTAACATAACTCTTCTTATGAGTTATTTCTTTACTACCCACAAGGGGCTACACACAGAGGGGACAAACAAGGACAGACAAACACGGATTAAGTCGATTATATCGACCCAGTGCGTAACTGGTACTTATTTAATCGACCCCGAAAGGATGAAAGGCAAAGTCGACCTCGGCGGAATTTGAACTCAGAACGTAGCGGCAGACGAAATACCGCTAAGCATTTCGCCCGGCGTGCTAACGTTTCTGCCAGCTCTTCTTATGAGTGTGATGCAATTTAAAGGAGATTCAGCTGTTTTTTCTAGCAGCTCCATCAACCCCATAGAGGATCGTTTTTGAGAACTGAAATGGTGACAGATCAAACGTTTTTCTGGAATTAAATGTTTATTAAGTGCAATTCTGACTTTAATTATCTTATCGCACATTAAAATTATGGCTAAGCTATTGATTACCTTTAATTAGCATTAATTGCGACTATCCATCTGATATAGTTCAATAAATTACATTTACTGTAGTCTAATAAGCGCTATCTAACATTGCCGTAGCTGTTGATCCAAGATGCAGAAAATATAGAGTACTTTGGAATGTATTTTAGGGAAAATGGTTGTCACAAAATATTTAATGCAATGCCTCAAGGAAACACTCGAGGTTGGCACTAGAGCACTATTCGGTGTTCTAAAAAACATCCATGTTAAGTTGAATGTAAAGATTGTCTATTGGTATTTATACTGTTTCTGTCGTTAATAATTATTTTTTAAGCCCGCTGGTTATTTGTGACATGAGTACCTAAAAAGTCACTGTAATTCTATATATCGTTGACAGTGAGGGCACCTGACACTGAAGATACGTTGTACGTTGAAATCACGTGATCTGACAGATCCGGTACCCATACCAGACGATTCTTGCCTGCTTACAATATATATGTATGCTCTTTTATGCACTCTGCGTCTGTATGAGAGGACATCACAAGGCGAATGCCGCAGTATTCGGCGTTCTAACACAACATTCACGTTAAGTTACTCTTTTACTCTTTTACTTGTTTCAGTCATTTGATTGCGGCCATGCTGGAGTACCGCCTTTAGTCGAGCAAATCGACCCCAGGACTTATTCTTTGGAAGCCTAGTACTTATTCTATCGGTCTCTTTTGCCGAACCGCTAAGTTACGGGAATGTAAACACACCATCATCGGTCGTCAAGTGATGTTGGGGGGACAAACACACACATGCATATACATATATGCATATATACGACAGGCTTCTTTTAGTTTCCGCCTACCAAATCCACTCACAAGGCTTTGGTCGGCCCGAGGCTATAGCAGAAGACACTTGCCCAAGGTGCCACGCAATGGGACTGAACCCGTAACCATGTGGTTCGTAAGCAAGCTACTTACCTCACAGCCACTCCTACGCCTAGTTGTACATAAAGATTACAAACCCCATCTTTTTTTTTACTTGCAACATAGTCGCAAACTACACATTCGAAAACGTGATTCTGAAAAGTGTCATTAAAAATGTGCATTATTAAGAAAGTTGTAGTCAAACAAAATAAGGAAATAGCGTAAGGGACTCTAAACAGGCGTTCTAATATTTATAAATGTTACAGCATTACTCGGATTGACTAATATATAGAAACAGGCTTGTATTTTACCGTTAAACTCAAATTATAGCAAGTTTTTAGACTTCAGCTTTTAGAGATTGTAAGACAACTTTATTTGTAATGAAATATTCGTTGAATATTGAAGCCAAATGACTGTTTATATATAATGATGTCTATCAAATGTTTAATGTTGTCATCGTACTGTAGGTGTCCAGTTGAGCATACACACAATAAAATGGACAGACTTTATACTGCAAGATCATCCACTGTTTTTTCTTATGCATTATTCCGAGATATGTTTGGATATTTATACCGATTTGGATAAAGACTCATCTAGAAACTGGGTAATTGTTTCAGGACAAACACACAAGCATCAACTCTGTGACTATGTGTGTACATACACACACACACACATACATACATACATACATGCATACATACATACATACATACATACATACATACATGTATGCATGCATGTATGTATGTACATGTGTACGTAGATAGATAGATAGTGAGAGAGTGAGAGAGAGAGAGAGAGAGAGAGAGAGAGAGAGAGAGAGATGTAAGACGGGCTTTCACACAGTTTCCATCTCCCGAATTCACACACATGGCATTGGTCGGCCCGAAGCTATAGTACAAGACATTTGTTCAAGGTGCCACGCAGTGGAACTGAACCCAAAACTACATGGCTGTAAATCCTTAACCACACAGCCATACTTGCGTCCCTAATTTTTTTTGCTTGGGAAAATTGTATAAGACATGTCTCCTAAGATATTAACAGTGTAAATGATGCCAAATGAAGTATATCAATCTGTAATCGGAACCAAATAGTGGTTTTTATCTTAACCAAATCTCTTACTCTTTATTCCACATTGCTCGCCAAACAATATCTTCAGTTGGGGGACAAGAATACAGGGAATTAAAATTTCAGCGAACACGCTGTTCTCAAGTGCAAACGTTAAAATTTTCACCAACAGAACAAACAATAAAAAAGAAATATTTTTTTAAAAAACCTAAAAATAAATAAAATTTTAAAAAAGCCACAAAAACAGTCAAGTTTTGAAATATAAACAATTTAACATTTTTAGTTTTTTTTTTTGTTTCGCCTTTTTTGCTTTTTCTGTTTTTTTCTTCTTTTTGCCTTGTTCGTTTCCCACCTAACTTTTCTTTTTGTTATTCATAATGCAGTGGTTTAAAATTTCATTTCGTTGTTATCGTTTTTGCTGTCGTCGTTCTCGTGACTATTGATGTTGGTGTTGTTGTTCTTGTTCTTCTTGTTATTTGTCCTTCTTTTTCTTTCTTTTTTGTTTTCAGTTTCAACTTCGTAAATGTAGTTGTTGTTATTGGTGTCATTCGGTTTTATTGTGAAAATACTCTTAAAATATAATGCGTGCGCGCGCACACAAGCACACGTGTTTATGATTATGTATATATATATATATATATATACAGGCACATACGCAGACACACACAAGCATATACATAAATACACACACACGCGCACGCACACACACACACACACACACACACATACACACACATACACACACATACACACACATGTAGATAGATAGATAGATAGATAGATAGATAGATAGATAGATAGATAGATAGATAGATAGATGGGTGGCAAATAAGCAAAGTCGCTAAAGCATCGGATACAAGCCTTGCAGTGCTTGTTTCGGCTTTCTGCGGTCTAAGTTCAAATCCCGTTAAAATCACCTCTGCCTTTTATTCATTCCGAGTCAATGAAAAAGTAGCAATCCTGATTGGTGGATTTGGTGAGGATGCCTTGTAGTATTAATTCCAGATCCTAGTGTTCTGTGTTCAAATTCTATTATGGTCTACTTGAGTGGTAGACTTACTCCGTCGTCCGGTTTTAACTTCACTATCTCATACCTTGAAAGCTTTTAGCGGGATCCACACTGTTGGAAGCACTCAGACCAGTTCTCTGGCTTGAGGATATCTTTCCCACTCAATCCCACTAGTCTCCGAGGCTTGTAAAGGGATATGGGCACGGCCTTCCCTCTTGGCTATAAAATAAAAAGTTTGTACACATATATGATACATGCGCGTTTGTGTACATACATACATACATACATACATACATACATACATACATACATACATACATACATACACAGTGAAGAAAACAATATCCTGCGTGTTGGAAGTGAGCTCCTCGGGAAGTACTCTCTTCCTCATGACCTGCCATACAACCCCAAATCAGCTGGACTAGAATTCTTCAAATAAGACCTGGAAGTGAAACGTTCAGAATAACAAAAAAGACCAAGCATGGGTATGTTTATCGTAGACTTGAAGAAGATCGTAAGCGAAGCTTCGCTTGGACTCGTGACCGCTACATCATATCACACTTCGAAGGCTATGCATTTGCAATCCAAGAATAGGAGATTGCTGCTAAATGCCTAGTCAACAAAAGAGACAGTGAAGTCCTTGGAGTTCCAGGATGCAACCATAAATGTAGATTGTCACATTTCTATGGGAGACATCACACATGCAATTAGCAGCTGCCCAAAAATGTCGTCAAGATATTACTTCCCTATGCAACATGACGTCGCAAAAACAATATACAATGCCATTCCGTAAAAGACGTGGAGTAAATATGGAGAATCCCCCTGTTACTCAATACGTACACAAATACCAGCACAATACTGATGGAACATTCCCATCAAAACATCTATCAAGTGTAAGCATAACAGGCTCGACATTGCTGTTTCGCACAGACAAGGAAAAGTATGTACCGTCTGCTTCTATGTCCGGATTACAAATTCACATTTATATCAATAATAATTGGAGCACTTTTTGTAAGTAAATGCTTAACTGTCAGTCTGGATAAGCCTGGATTTTCAAAAAAAGAAATCAACCAACTGATTTACATACAGTCTGTAAGCGGAACAGTGAAATTATGCAAGATTTTTCTTAAGTTTAAAATGTGACATTACTTTCATTATCTACACTCCAAAGTTAGAGCTTTGTATCTTTGTAAGAAAACAGCTCATTTTCAGAGGAAGA
>NC_142928.1:157836641-157851641 GCF_046866305.1 Octopus bimaculoides
TATATATATATATATATATATATATATATATATATATATATATATATATATATATATATATAACAAAAGTAAATGAGTATATGCATATATACGTACAGGTATGTGCATACCGACATCCACCTGTATGTATAGGTGCATATCTGGGTACAGGACATTGCACACAAACGTAGACGAGAACACACGAGCCACATAGAGAACATTCTACTTCTTCAGCTACCCACGTTTTAACACCGGCGTTTCGACGAGCTTCGGGCAGGACGCAACGTTAAAACGGCTCGTCCCATGGATCGCAGATTAAATCTGTATACGCAAATTAAATCTAGCCATGGAGGAATGTAGTGGCGGACGAAAAACAAGACAGGAAAACAAACAGAAGGCTTTACGGCCAGACGAGAAAAATTATGTGTGTATGAACGCGATGAGGCACGGAACCGAGAGAGACAGTGGTAGCGTGTGTTACTTGGCGAAAGCCAAGGAAGGAAAGGATTATTGACCGGAAGCATGTGACCTTGCCGGTGTAAAGGGAAGAGAGAGAGAGTGGTAGAGGGAGAAAGAGAGGGAGGAAGTAGAAGAATGGTGAGCAACGAGAGGAAAAGAGAAAGAGAGGAAATACGAGGGGGAAAAGGAGATACGTAGTAGTAACAGAGGAAGAACAAGAGGGGTAAGGCGAGATACGTAGTAGTACAGAGGAAGAACAAGAGGGGTAAGGCGAGATACGTAGTAGTACAGAGGAAGAACGAGGGGGGGGAGAAAGGAAAGAGAAAGAGATAGAGTAGCGTCGGAGGATAAGTTTACGAACTACTTACAATTTTTGTGAGACGCTGCGTTCAATCATGTAAAAACAAAAGTAAATGAGTATATGCATATATACGTACAGGTATGTGCATACCGACATCCACTATACACAAAGCATACATACATGCATACATACATACGTGTGTGTGTGTGTGTGTGCGTATATATATATATCGTTTGTTTTATATTCTATTTGTATTCTGCCTGCCCACCCCTTACCCCACCCGCCAACATCCATCTTCTACTCAGTTACTAAACTTACCCCCTATATCATACCTTCCCCTCTTCTCGTTTTCTCATTCCCTAAAAATCAGTAAGTTCCTTCTCCTTAGCCCCACCCCCCACTCCCACTATCGTCTCTACCACCACCACCTCCGTCGCTGCCGCCACTCCCACCACTACTCCGTCCAACACCACTATCAGACTGACCTAAAATTCACAAACTGTTTCGTTGCTCGACTTCCAAACAAGTTAAGTCGTGCTTAGAAACAGATGCTATAAGAGAACTTGTTGAACCTTTGCAAACAATGAAATACTACTCCCACTCCCGCTCCTTTTTCTCCTTCTTCTTTACTCCTCTGACTTAAACTATTTCTTCCCGCTCTTTTTTCTCTCTCCTTTCTCGGTTCTTCCCCTTCTCTCTCTCCCTTCTCTTCTTCATTATTATCATTCATACCTTCATCCTCACCGCTTTCTCACTCTCTTAGACCCTCTCTCTTTTCCTCTTCATACCTCACACCTTCCCCCTTTCACCATCACCCCTTTTAACTCTTCCTTATTCTCACTCACTTTCTAACTTTTCATTCCATGTATCCAACTCCATCCTACCCTCACAGCACTGTAATCCACCTCTCTCTTTCTTTCTTTCTTTCTCTCTCTCTCACACAGTCTGTCGCTCTCTCTCTGTCTCTCTCTGTCTCTCTCTCTCTGTCTCTCTGTCTCTCTGTCTCTCTCTCTCTCTCTCTCTCTCTCTCTCTCTCTCTCTCTCTCTCTCTCTCTCTCTCTCTCTCTCTTCATAATTTTGCACTAAATGTTGACTTTCTCTTCGGCAATCCAACAATAATGATTGCTATTGTTCACCTCATTTGTCCCTCTCAACGACTCCCTGCTCGCTACATTGTTTCGCTCAAGACGTACTAAGCAACTCTCCTATATAATGCAATAAGCATATCAAGTAAACTATTCTTATTGCCCTGTACTCAGATGTGGGATTCACCAGTAGTAACGCAATTCGAAGGAAACGAATACAAAGGTTTTGTACAAAGCGTTGATAAAACGCACAATTCGGACACACGAACGAAACACACGTTCTTTTTATGAACAAACTGCACAGATAAGCTGGTTTCATACTTTAATCCTTCATAGATCCCATTCTTTTTGGATGTAATCTTGACACTACACGAATATCGGTCAGGTAAAATAAAGATCAGTAAGTGTGAAGACAGCCATTTTTTCTTTAATGAATATTATAATTCAACCAGCTACTCTCTCTTTAATGAAAACTAAATGGTGTGTACCAGATCAATAACCGCTTTGAATGTTTGTGGGATATAGCATCTTCTGGTTGAAAATATAAGGGAAGCTAATTAGCAGTATGTATGTATGTATGTATGTACATTATTCAGTTTGCATGTGTATGTGTATGTATATATATATGTATGTGTGTGCGTGTATATTTATATGCAAACTTACACGGATCTAGTTCAAAACGGGGGCACCAGTATTTTCTTAACGAAACACTAACGAAACACTTTGAAACTTGGGACACTGGTAGAATGTGTCTTAGTCTTCTTAACAAAAAAACGCACATCGCAAGTTATTCCATGTTAAAGTTGTCATATTTCTGTAATTTCAACCAATCACTGACGTCTATTCAGCTGAATAGAGTTACTGCTGGCCGGTCATAAAAATGTTATTCCCTGTGACATATTTCATCCGGTTTAATCGTAATTTATACGCATATATTGTTTATATAATAAATTACGCTGTGCATATCTATGTGTGTAACAATTTTAGAGTTCGGATTCTAGAGTTAGGGTTAGTTTTAGGATTAGGGTTAGGGTTAACAGTCTAGTTAGGGTTAGGGTTAGGGGATTAATACGATATACACCGTTACAGCGCTAACTGTTTTCAACTGAATAGACGTCAGTGATTAGTAGAAATTATCGAAATAAGACAATTTTTTACATGAAATAAATTCGAATACAAACATTTTTTTCTGTTCTATAACACAAAATAGATAAGTATACGAAGTTTGAAAGTCTTTCGGTACCAAAAACACTACATAAAACATAAATGAAAACTGGCGCCCCCCGTTTTGAACAAGATCCACTTACACATATATACATACAAATATACGCACTATATGTGTGTGTGTATATATATATGTATATATAATATATATATAGACAGACACACACACAAATACAGAGATACCCCTCCCTGATAGACAGACAGGCAGGCAGACAGGCAGGCAGACAGATAGTCAGATAGATAGATAGATAGATAGATAGATAGATAGATAGATAGATAGATAGATAGATAGATCTTGAGGTTACGCTTTCCAGAAGTACATGGTCAAGTTGCTGATCTGTTCTCGAACGACCTATTACGCATTTTTGTTGGAATCGTTTTTTTTTTATAAAATTTAAACGCATATATGCTCTGCGTGCGTGTGTGTGTGTGTGTGTGTGTGTGTGTGTGTGTGTGTGTGTGTGTGTGTGTGTGTGTACTCACTAAGTAATATGTTTCACGGCCTATGACAATGCAAACAAATACAAGTGTATCAAAAGCTACACAACTTAAGTTCTTGGTTTATTGAAATTATCTCCGCCTCCACGGTGATATATCATAAATATCAAATGGCAGTTAAGATCAGCTCCACTTGAGAAAGAGAAATAATCTCAAGGTATCAATGATTCTCCAAAGTTGACACGCCATTAAAGAAAAAGATAGGATCATTGTCTGGAGATAAGAGGACAGTCGTGGGCACATGTTTCTGGCTCAACAGCCGTCATCAGCATAACAATTGTCCGATCTTGTCTCTAGCAGCCACACGGGACTTAAGCCGCTGGCTACTCTGAGTTATTTCCCTTGGCTCTTTTTTTTTTAAATTAGACATATAAAAGTGGGTGTATATCACACACACGCATTCTCTTAACCTTAGATACTCAAATACACAGTCAATTCACTCACTCAAAATCCTTTCAGGTCATTGCTCACACCTAACATCTCCAGCCACCAAGAAATATATAAAAGAGCACATAACAGCCTTCATTATGGAAACTTACTGTATTTTCATTATATTTCATCTTTGTGCCAATGCAGTGATATTGTAGTCCCACATAGTAAGTTCACTGTAATGATGCAGCCACCAAGAATGTCCAGGAAGATCACGTAATATAACAGTACCAGCACTCCGTCGGTTACGACGACGAGTTTTCCAGTTGACTCAGTCAACGGAACAGCCTGCTCGTGAAATTAACATGTAGGTGGCTGAACACTCCACAGACACGTGTACCCTTAACGTAGCTCTCAAGGAGATTTAGCGTGACAGAGTGTGACAAGGCTGGCACTTTGAAACACAGATACTACTCATTTTTGATAGCTAAGTGGACTGGAACAACGTGAAATAAAGTGTCTTGCTCAAGGACACAACGCGTTGCCGGGAATTGAACTCATGGCAATCCCTGGCCAAATATCCAAATCACTCAGCCACATAACATACATGAATCTTAGCGTGTTCGGGCGAGACATCTCCTGCATTGAAACCACAATTATGTGGCATCAACTGTGGTGGGCTGACCATGTCAGGCAAATCTCGACTCATCGGTTGACCAGTCAGTTGCTTTAAACACGGCTAAATAAAAGGCAAAATGGATGCATAGAGAACAAAGCAAGCAGTTCAAAGACGTACTTTACGAAAATTTTGAAAAAAAGAAGTGTGACATCATGGTTTGGAATTGTTGGCAGATAACTGATACAAATTGGTAACGGGTTACCAATGATGAAGCTAATCTATTGACACAGCGCAAACGGAAGATTTCAGCGGTAGCAAGCAGTACGAAGTAACCGACCCAGTCGCTTGCCTTCTTTGCTCATTCTATGACAGGATTTGTGGTCCTCGCATTGTTATACATAGTTACGTGCAGATCCACACCGCATGGACAATCATTTTCAGCATCGAAAGATTTCGACGACGATGACTACAGTAACATTCTTGTGTCACGGGACGTCAACTGTACGTTCACTGTAGTCCTACACAGAAGCATTGCAATGTCATTATAACTTAACTGTAGTGACACTGTATACACTGTTGTAGTTAATACACTGTTGTAGTTAATACACTGTTGTAGTTAATACACTGTTTAGTGAGAGAACTCCTGAATAATCGCTCGACATGCAAGAAGTAGCAGTCAGTTTCCATCAAATCACATTTCGCAGTTTACAAGGACAATGTTGCCAAACATAGAAAGAGATGAGGTGGTCACATCAGAACAGAAATACTTTTCGTCTTAGGTCAGCTCGATCAGATCTGACTTCTGATTAAACAACAACAACAGCAGTAACATCAACAACAGCAGCAAAAACAACACCTCTTACAGAACAGTATTAACCCCTCAGTGTTCATTCACCCGTAACCAATACTCCTGCTCAATCATATTAACTTTGCTCACTTAAATAATAATGACGTGAATCGAATCAACAAACCAGAAAACCAGCTGGATACTTAGATGTTACCATATTCTTTTAAATAATTAATGTGTCCCTGAGAGCAACATAAAATGCCACACAATCTTCAATCTCCTCTATTGTATTACAAATATTGATATTTAGATCGCGGGAGCCCGTGGAAATTCCGCAATTTTATAAATGATCTTATTCCTACTTTGCCACATACATTTTCTACATTTTCATAAAATTGCTTCAGTATGTTTAATATTTTAATTATATTTTCCATTTCCTTAAATAATTAACAGCGAAACATTCCAGCTTGTATCGTAGTATGAAAAATTTTGATTATATCATTGCTTTAGTTCCATAATTGAGATTGCTTAATACGTAACACGTGAACTTGTGTCATATGAAAAATTTCGATTATGTCTTAAATGTCGTTCCATAGTTATGCATTTTAAAATGTCTCACGCTCAATAAGCAAGGGGAACTTTCGCCTTCCAAAAGAGCGGCTTGCTTTTTTCTTTTCTTTTCTTTCTATTTTTACAAACCCTTTTATTCTTTCACATCTGGCATAACGTACCAACTGGATAAATTCTATACAAGACATTATTTTCAGTTGTCATGAAATATTTTCGGGGTTGTAAGCGAGAGTACACAGTTACAACCTGAAGTTTGGGATTTCAAAGTATTTAGGTTTCATTCCTCGTTTTTAGTTATGAATGATCAAGAGAAGTATTTATTCAAGAAAATCTCCCTTATACATGGTCATTTGGCCTGCTAAAAATAGCAGCCAAATTACCCTCAAATTATACATCTCTCAGCCTTGAAAAAAAGGATACAACTTTGAACGGTCCTTGCTAGAATACCTTTGATCATAGGTACAAGATGCATTCCGTAAGTTTTCAGGAGAGACATTTATTAATTTCGAAGAAGTACAAAACTTAATTTCATTCAAAGTAGAATCATCTGCAGCCAGTACACTTGCTGTAGCGCTCCAGCCACTTCCCAAAGGCCCCATGGAAGCTCTCCAAAGTGAAGATGCCCGGGAGCCTTGTCAGAGCTTTCTTCATCTTCAAAATAACTGCCTCTGAGGTTCACCTTCAGTTTGTGGAACAACTAGAAGTTACAGGGAGCAAGGGTGAAGGACAGTTTTGATGACCCTCTCTGTCAAATAGTTGATTACCAGGATGCTCATCACCAAGTACCCTGGGAAAAAAACTTTGCACAAATTTTTCCCTTGTTCAGATTATCATGAGTGATTCGTACGCTTATTGTCTTTATAGACACACAAAAGTGGAGGCACAATGGCCCAGTGGTTAAGGCAGCGGACTCGCGGTCATAGGATCGCGGTTTCGATTCTCAGACCGGGCGTTGTGAGTGTTTATTGAGCGAAAACACCTAAAAGCTCCACGATGCTCCGGCAGGGGATGGTGGCGAACCCTGCTGTACTCTTTCACCACAACTTTCTCTCACTCTTCCTGTTTCTGTTGTGCCTGTAATTCAAAGGGTCAGCCTTGTCACACTGTGTCACGCTGAATATCCCCGAGAACTACGTTAAGGGTACACGTGTCTGTGGAGTACTCAGCCACGTGCACGTTAATTTCACGAGCAGGCTGTTCCGTTGATCAAATCAACTGGAACCCTCGACGTCGTAAGCGACAGAGTGCCAACAACAAGACACACAAAGGTTTTCATCCAGAAAATTGCGAATTTTCTCTATCAGCTCTGATGTTCTGACATGCCTCTTCCTCTCACACTTCTCATCATTTCTCAGCTGCTCTCCACCGTCCTTGAACCTCTTTTTGCCAGCGAAAATGTTACTCTGTAAGCACGCTGGAGCATTTCATAAGTTTCTGTTGTGTTTTTGTCCTGTTTAACGCAGAACTTTATTGCATAGCAAGCTTCCAAATTGTCTTCACCTCCCGATTGCATTCTGCAAACTAGTCAGCTGTGACAAGCAGTGTTTTGCATGATGTGTTCAAAGTGCTGTTACAGCTGTCTCCTTCAATCTGGAATAGCAAAAGTTGGCAGATTAGCTTATTAGGTGTAATATAACGATACACTAAAAGGCTCAAAACTTCTGGAATGCACCTCGTATGCTTTATTAAGGTTGCTCAAGGATTCATCAGGAACA
The DNA here is from genome assembly GCF_046866305.1 of Octopus bimaculoides. Taxonomy (NCBI): domain Eukaryota; kingdom Metazoa; phylum Mollusca; class Cephalopoda; order Octopoda; family Octopodidae; genus Octopus; species Octopus bimaculoides. Next base: position 157,844,248 of record NC_142928.1, read on the forward strand.
ACAATGAGAACAAAATATTAGTCTTTAAATTTATAAAATTTATATTTTTACCATAGCTATCGGCTCTTCGACACAAATTTGACCGAATTCAGACGAAAAGAAGTAAACCAGGCATAGACTCCTTCCAAAATTTTAGGAAATGTTCTACGCGAATGGCCATCACTGTTAAATACATCAATAACAAGATAAGATGTGCAAAATGTCCTTCTCCCGTGCAGGTGGTACGATTTTTAAGAAATGTGTATGAAGTATGTGTGAAGAAGAAATTAGAAACTTCACAAGGGGGAAAGAGGAGAAGTGATGGGTAAGATGTATTTCAAAGTGACGACATATTATCTTCCTCTGCATTCGTGGTTTGGTGTAGTTTTTGCCACTCCCAGTTTATATGAGTCGTATATATGTACGAGGGAGAGTCAAAAATTATACACACTCTTGCTTTTTCAATGTATTTACACAAAAGCAGGGGATGAACAAATACGTTGTTTTTCTATAGTCTCCATCCTTTTCGATGCACTTAGTCCAACGGTCCACAAGCTTGCGTATTTCCTCCAAGAATAATGTTTTCGGTTAATCGTGCAATCATTTATGCACCGCTTCCTTCGCATCTTCATTCGTAGGTGATCGACGACCTCGTAAACCCTTTTTGAGCGGTCCAAATATATGACAGTCGGAAGGGGCGAGATCTGGGCTGTAGGCAGGGTGTTCCAGCACCTCAAAACCCAATTGGTTAATGGTTTCAACGGTCTGGGCGGCCGTGTGTGGACGTGTATTGTTATGCAACAACAAAACTTTTTTCAACAATAGGCTTCGGCGTTTGGTACGAATTGCTGGCTTCAGTCTGTTGACCAGTAAAGCACTTTATCTTGCACTGTTGATCGTACACCCTTTTTCCAGATAAAACGCATCTCTGCTCTTAGTTCTTCTTTGGTGCACATTGCTAGTGGAGCAGCCATGCTTACACTGTAAAGCCAGAAAGAAAAAAGGCGCGATCAGGCTCAAACTTCGTTCACGTGACCACAATAGTACCAAATATAAGCACGCATGCGCAGAAGGCAGTGTGACAATAATAAAGATATGTTATGGTGAAAGTGCGGATAATTTTTGACTTACCCTCGAATGTATATAGATACATGGTGGCACTTATGTAATATAGTATAACATAATATATACTAATATTTGTACATACATACATACATGCCTACATACTCACATACATACATGCATGCATGCATGCATGCATGCATACATACATACATACATACATACATACATACATACATACATACATGTAAAAATCTGTAAAACTTTCCAGAAGTTTATCATTTAAATATATATGAGCATATCTAGATATGCAACTACATACATGAGAATACATACATAAAGCATACATACATACATACATACATACATACATACATACATACATACATACATGCATACAAACAAACAAAAATACCCTGTTGTTGATGTTAAAACTCCAATGAAGGAGCCTTGGATCTTGGTTAGAAACCGGTTCTTTCTCTATTGGCAAGAAATCTTGAAATAAACGGAATAGTGGTATATATTTAAAAGTTAATTATAAATTAGCATTATCGTTTGAAGTTTCACCACTATTTGGCTTATCAGTGTTGGAGAAACCTGGATTTCTAATGTGGATATATATTCTGCTTTTAATTAAAAGAAAGTATATTTAAACAAGCATTAAGTTCTCTTGTCCTTTATAATTACTTGGAATGCACACACACAGACACACATACATAAACACACACACACACTCGTACCTACGTACGTATGTATGTATGCATGTACGTATGTATTTGTATGTATATATGTATGTATGTATGAACATATGTATATATGCATGTATGTATGTATGTATGTATGTATGCATGCATATATGCATTTATGCATGTATCTATGTATTTATGTATATATGTATGTATTTATGCATATATGCATGTATGTATGTGTGTATGTATGTATGTATTATTTATGTATGTATGTATGTATGTATGTATCTATCTATCTATCTATCTATCTATCTATCTATCTATGTATGTATGCATTCATGCATGTATGCATGTATGTATGTATGTATTCTCTTACGCTCTTACACTTCAGTTAATACCCTGCTGTGATGATATAGGAACACCATTTATTGCCGATTATATTGGTCTTATTATTTGTTTGATGCTTATTTTATCATTTCTATACCTTAAGAAGTGCAAAGTTAATTGCCATAAGGGGAGATCACAAAGTCAAAAGCAAATACTACAGGGCATTTTTGTTCGAATGCACAGATTTGCATTCCACACTGATATGAATATACATGCACACCCCTAGTATAAATATAATGTGTGTGCGTATGCATACACACATATGTATATATACATGTATGTACGTATCTATATATATATGTATATATATATATATATATATATATATATATATATATATATATATATATATATATATATATATATATATATATATACATATATATATATATGTATATATATGTATATGTATCTATCTAGCTATCAATGTGTTTATATATATATATATGTGTGTGTGTGTGTATGTATGTATGTATACACACCCGCATATACAGATAGATAGATAGATAGATAGATAGATATATAGATAGATAGATAGATAAATAGATAAATAGATAGATAGATAGATATAGATATGTATATATTAGGTATATATATGTATGTATGTATACACACACGCACACTCATACCCACGACCAACAGGCTTCGGCACATTTTCCATCTGAGAGTCAAATTTCCCTAAGGTATCATTATTATACTTCTTTATGTATTCAATGTATTCCTGTATTCAGTTATGTAATGACTTGTAAAAAGAATGATATAAACCAAAACTTTTTGTTGCCGCCGCTAAAACCACTGCCAAAGCTACCACAAAAGCAAAACTTAACAATTGTGAATATACTTACATCTTTTCAATAATGTATTTTCATTACCATGACGACTATATTCCCAAGTTATAAATGTCGTACCTATCTCAAGTTATTCCCTTACTACACGTTATTTTTTTGTCATTTTTATAAATTTATTTATATATTTATTTTTATTACGAACTGCACCAATTGATACCATAGTTTTGGCTAGTTGGAATCTCAAGCTCCTTCACCATTAATACAATTTTCCTTTCAGCTTCATGTTTAGAATGTACATTGATATTCTATTTTATTTCTATATGTACCAGAGATAACAAAAGAAAAGTTTTTGAAATTTCAAAATGACACTGCAATATATATTTTAAAACAGTCTCCATCGAATTAGTACGTATATATTTTCAAGTAAAATACTGTAATATTAGTTCTTATGACTATTATACTCATTATTCTTATTACAGTATTTCTTCAGACTTTTTTAGTTCTGAGTTCAAATCCCGCTGAGGTCGACTTTACTTTTTATCCTTTCGGGGTCGATAAAAACAGGAACAGCCACGCACTGGAGTCGATGTAGTCGGCCAACACTTTCCCTGTAAGATTTCTGTTATTGTGCTAAGCTTTGAAGCCATTATTATTATTATCGTTGTTGTTGATGTTGTTGTTGTTGTTGTTGTTGTTATTATTATTATTATTATTATTATTATTATTATTATTATTATTATTATTATTACTACTACTACTACTACTACTACTACTACTACTACTACTACTACTACTACTACTACGTATTACTAAGGTGGCGAGATGGCAGAATCGTTAGCACGCCGGTGAAATGTTTATCAGAATTTCGTCCGTCTTTACATACTGAGTTCGAATACCGCCGAGGTCGACTTTGCCTTTCATCTTTTCGGGGTCGATAAGATACGTACCAGTTGAACACTGGGGTCGATGCAATCGACTCGTCCCCTCCCCCAAATTTTTGCCCTTGTGGCAAAATTTGAAACAATTATTTTTATTGATAATAATAATAATAATATCAAATTTTGGCACAAAGCCAACAATTTGAGGAGAGCGGATAAGTCGATTGTATCGACTTCAGTACTAAGGCAACGAGATGGCAGAATTGTTTGCACACCGGGAGAAATGCTTAGCGGTATTTCGTCTGTCGTAACGTTCTGAGTTCAAATTCCGCCGAGGTCGACTTTGCCTTTCAGCCTTTCGGAGTCGATAAAATTAAGTACCAGTTACGCGCTGGGGTCGATGTAAACGACTTAATCCCTTTGTCTATCCTTGTTTGTCCCCTCTATGTTTAGCCCCTTGTGGGCAATAAAGAAATAAGAATTGTTTGCACACCGGGCAAAATGTTTAGTGGTATTTCGTCCATCTTTATGTTCTGAGTTCAAATCTCACCGAGGTCAACTTTGCCTTTCATCCTTTCGGGACCGATAAAATAAGGTACGAGTCAAGTACTGGGGTTGGTAATATCGACTTACACCTTCACCTCAAAATTACTGGTCTTGTGCCAAAATTTGAAAGCAGAAGCAGCGAGCTAGCAGAATCGTTAGCTTGTCAGAAAGTCAGAAAGAATGCTTAACGGCATTTCTTCCGGTTCTTTGCACTCTGAGTTCAAATTATATAGAAGTCGACTTTGCCCTTCATCCTTTTGGAAGGGATAAAATAAAGCACCAACCAAGTATTAAGGTCGATATAATCGACATATCCGCTCTCCTCAAATTGTTGGCTTTGTGCCAAAATTATTATTATTATTATTATTATTACTATTATCATCATCATCATTTTTATTATTACTATCATCATCATCATCATCATCATCATTATCATCATCATCATCATCATCATCATCACCATCACTATTATTATTATTATTATTGAGTGAGAGAGCATACTATCAAAGTGACATTGGGGTACAAATATATGAAGCCTAATATACCCAGTTATGTCTACCCGTCTGATAAGGATACACCAGGCACATGCATCACAACCATATGTGCGCGACATGGTAATCTCATATCAAGACGAACACCGCATAACCTTGCAGGTGAGGCCCAGTTAGAATTTTCTTCATGTCGGGTATCCCATCTCGCTCAAAAAGTCCCTGAATAAAGTTTAAGCATGATGAGCGAAACACTCATGTTTCGAGAGGTGAAGTATTCAAACTCCAAAGAATTCCTCTCAACACATGGCTATGATGCTCCCCCACTACTCCTGCTCGTGATCAGAGATGCGCATATTATCAGCCCCTAAGGGGCATGTCCAACTGATTAAGGTCAAACAAGTGACAAGCAAATCTGTGGTATTGAGCGGAATATATGCTGCAGCACATCTTTTATGCCAAGACAAAACGTGTATATAATAATAGTTTCAATCAGTTAAGACTAGAAGCCATGAGATTATTATTATTATTATTATTGTTTTACTTCTCAGAACGTTTGGTCTTGCTTGTTCTGATAGATTCTGTGAGAGCAGACATTGGCCTGATTTCAGAGGTCTCACACGGTCTCTTTCCGTACATTGTAAGCTTTGATACTTAGCTGTTAATTGTCGTAGGAGACATTCAACATCCAAGTACCAATCTCAAAATCCTAGCTGTCCCCAGCAGAGCAGTTTTTTTGGCTTGCTCCTCTCTCATGTCAATTCCGATTTCTTTGACATATTTCTCGAACTCGGTTGTTAGAGCTCCGAGTGCCCCTACAACGACTGGAATGACAGACACTCTCCTCATAGTCCACATTCTTGCAAATTCGTTTTTTAGCAGTCTGTACGTTTCGATCGTTTCTACTTCTTTGTCACTTACTATTATTATTATCATTATTATTAATAGAAATTATTATTATTATTATTATTATTATTATTATTATTATTATTATTATTATTATTATTAATAGAAATTATTATTATTATTATTATCATTATCATTATTATTATTATTATTATTATTATTATTATTATTATTATTATTATTATTATTATTATTATTCAGTAGTTTTATTTTTATAACGTGCTTTCACTTCACTACCGAGCGCAGCTCTGTGCGCCTTGGGTATGTGCTGTGGTTTGCTGTGGTGCTCTTATGTTTACTGTATTGAAAGTGTTTTGCGTAGAATGTGTGCAGTACCCAGTAGTGCAATTTTCTGTATGTTATATATATTTGTAAGTCCTGGTGTTTTTGTTATGTAGTTGTCTGAATATATTTTTATTATACCTAAGGCACCTACTATGATAGGAATTGTTTCTGTTTTTAGATTCCACATTCGAGTTATCTCTATTTCCAGGTCTTTGTATTTTGAAAGTTTTTCCATTTCTTTTAGAGAAACGTTGTCATCTGCTGGTATTGATACATCAATTAGAAAGCATTTTTTTTCTTCATGATCTTTGACAACTATATCTGGTCTATTTGCCTTAATTTCTCTATCTGTGTGTATTGGCATATCCCAGAGTATGGTTGCTTTCTCGTTTTCTGTGACCTTTTCTGGCGTGTGTTTATACCATCTTTTTTCTGTTGCTATTCCATAATGTTGGCATAGCTTCCAGTGTATATAGGTCCCAGCTCTGTCGTGTCTGTGAATATATTCCTTCTTAGCCAGGACTGGGCAGCCAGAGATAATATGATTTATTGTTTCTTGTCGATCTCCACATATTCTACAGTTACTTGTTATATTTCTTTTCATTATGTGTTTTTGGTAATTTCTGGTGGGGAGGCTTTGGTCTTGTGCAGCAATTAAAAATCCTTCAGTCTCTGCTTTGAGTCCTGAGCTTCTCAGCCATTGCTGGGATTTTTCTCTGTCTATTTCTTTCGCATTTAGTTTAGCCCAGTATTTACCATGTAGGGGCTTTTCTTGCCATCGTTTTATCATGGTCCGTTGCTGTTCTAGTTTTAGTTTGGATTTCATTTGTTTTATAGCTTTTGTTGTTTCTTCTTCTTCTTCTTCGTATTTGTTAGGTAGATTGATTTCTTGTTTGTATTTGTCAGCTTCCTTAAATACTGAAAACAGTTTTTTGTTTTGCTCGTGTTTTGTGGCTATTTGTATTAGTTTCCCTTGCTTCTGGAGTAGGTATTTTTGCAGTCCTATGGTGGTTATTTTATAATAGTTTTCTAGCTGTATAAGACCCCTGCCACCTTCTGTGCGTTGTATATATAGACTTTCTATGTCAGATTTTGGGTGGTGCATCCTATATCCTGTCATTATTTTTCTTGTTTTCCTGTCTATTTTACATAGTTCGTTTAGTGTCCAGTTAAGGATGTTGTAGCTGTAGCTTATAACTGGGACAGCTAAAGTGTTGATACCCATTATCTTGTTTTTAGCATTGAGCTCTGTTTTTAGTATTGATCTAACTCGTCTATAGTACTCTTTCTTTATTTTTTCTTTCATTTGTGTATGTTGTATCCTATCTAGTTCATTGACTCCTAAATACTTATATGGTTGGCTTTCGTCTAGTTCTCTTATTTCAT
>NC_142928.1:158291641-158296641 GCF_046866305.1 Octopus bimaculoides
TATACATTTAATCTAACCACTCACATCATAATGCAGCCACTCACTTTTTCTCCAGTGTAATCTCATAAACTCCCATAATTCCACATTGGTTTGTCAACAAATATATGAACATGATGCTTACACAAAGGAATAAATGAATAATTTTATAAATAAATTTCATTTAATCTATTAATTTCTTCCACCTTACAAGCTTTTGTATTTATTATTTGCAGATGCAGACCATCACTAGTTTCTTCAACTTTTACTGTTTTACTTTCATGGATTGTCTTTTTCATTTCTTTATTTATTTCATAATCCTTCCTACTAGAGCAGTGGTTCCCAGCCTGTGGTCCATGGATCCCTGGTGGTTCCCAAAGGTAGTTCCGGGGGTCCGTGAACTAAATTCAAAATTCCATATATATATATATATATATATATATATATACTGTATATATTCATAAGGATAATCATATTAAAAGGGGACCATGGGAAAACTCATTTAAATAAAAGGGGTCCTTGATAGTGAAAAGTTTGAGAACCACTGTACTATAGGCTCAAGGCCTGAAATTTTGGGCTAGGAATTAGTCAATTACAGTGCCCCCAGTAGTAAACAGAAACTTATTTTATTGACTACAAAATGATAAAAGGCAAAGTCAACCTTCATGTAAGTTGAACTCAGAAGGTAAAGAACTAGAAGAAATGCTACTAGACATTTACTCCAGCTTGCTGACTCTGCCTGCTCACCACCTTTTATTCTTTTGATAATAAAACTCAGATCATATATTTTTTATTAGGTTCTCAGTTAACAATGTTTGTTTGGCTTCTTTCGTTAATGATGTCTTATTCCAATAACAAATAAAATCTACTTTCATTCCTCAAAACCAAATAGCAGTGAAAGTAATGTTTAATAGAAATTAATTGATATTATTGCAAAGAATTTGAAGAGTAATAACTTGGCAGAATTGGTAGAGCATTGGACAAAATGCTATGTAGTGCTTACAGTCCTTTAAATTTAGATTCTGCAGCCCACTTTGCCTTCATTCCTGAGTTACTCTTTTAGTTGTTTCAGTCTTTTGATTGTGGCCATGCTGGAACACTGCCTTTAGTCGAGCAAATCGACCCCAGGACTTATTCTTTAGAAGCCTAGTACTTATTCTATCGGTCTCTTTTGCCGAACCGCTAAGTTACAGCATCGGTTGTCAAGCAATGTTGGGGGGACAAACATAGACACACAAACACATACACACATACATATATATATACATATATACGACGGGCTTCTTTCAGTTTCCGTCTACCAAATCCACTCACAAGGCTTTGGTCGGCCCGAGGCTATATTAGAAGACACTTGCCCAAGATGCCACGCAGTGGGACTGAACCTGGGACCATGTGGTTGGTAAGCAAGCTACTTACCACACAACCACTCCTACGCGTTAAAGTATTATCGTCTTTGTGGTGGACAATACCTTTCTACCCACTAAATGTGCTCATGTTACAAATTACTATTGATAGGAATTTGTTACAAAGAAATCTAGTTATGAAGCTCACTTTGCAACTGTACAGTTTTGGGTTGGATCCATGTGAAATTTGATATATAGAAACTGTCTAGAAATTCATTGGAGGAACCATATCTGTTCTTGGATTATAGACTTAATCCATTTTCCAGTTTAATATCCTTGTTGCAGGTATTTGTGCCAGGATTGCAGTCTGAGGTTAATTGCTTCTTTTTCTTCCACCTACCTTGGAGATTCTCAAAAAAAAAGGGTGATGAGTGCTGCTCTTCTTCCATTAATCCATTAAAAATAAAGTCCCAATCAACACCAACATCGATTAATTTTATATTGATAATGCTAGTTTCTTTCTATAATTTTATCTAACATAGCACTGGTTCTAAGGTGTAATGGTGAGCACACATCTTTGTACATAGCATGGGAAGCAGAATGGAGGATTGCCTTCGTATATACACTTATGCACACACAATATATATATATATATATATATATATATATATATATATATCATCATCATCATCATCATCATTATCATCATCGTTTAATGTCTGCTTTCTGTGCTGGCATGACTGGGCTGGTGAGCCAGAAGGCTGTTTCTACAGCTGGATGCCCTTCTTAATGACAACCACTCCAAAAGTATAGTGGGTGCGATTTACGTGCAAGAAGGCCAGTCAGGTGGTACTGGCATTAACCACGCTTGAATGGTGTTTTTTACATGCCACCAGCATGGGAGCCAATCAGGTGGCACTGGCAACGACCACACTCTAATGGTGCTTTTTACGGGCCACTGGCACTGTAGCCAGTCAGGCAACTCTGGCAATGAACACAATCGGATGGTGCTTTTAATGTGCCACTGGCATGGGTGCCAATCAGGCAGTACTGTCATTGGCCACGACAATGATTTCACTTGCTTCAACAGGTCTTTGCAAGCACAGCGTATCTCCAAAGGTCTCGGTCACTTGTCATTGTCTCAGTGAGGCCCAATGTTCAATAGGTCATGCTTCACCACCTCATCCCAGATCTTCTGGGTCTACCTCTTCCACAGGTTCCCTCTACTGTTATATATATATATATATATATATATATATATATATATATATATATATATATATATATATATATATATATATATATATCATCATCATCATCATCATCATCATCGTTTAACGTCCGCTTTCCATGCTAGCATGGGTTGGACGATTTGACTGAGGACTGGTGAAACCGGATGGCAACACCAGGCTCCAATCTAAATTTGGCAGAGTTTCTACAGCTGGATGCCCTTCCTAACGCCAACCACTCAGAGAGTGTAGTAGGTGCTTTTACGTGTCACCCGCACAAAGGCCAGTCAGGCGATACTGGCAACGGCCACACTCGAAATGGTGTCTTTTATGTGCCACCTGCACAAGCCAGTCCAGGGGCACTGGCAACGAACTTGCTTGAAAATCCTACGAAGGCCAGTCAGGCGGTACTGGTAACGGCCACGCTCGAAATGGTGTCTTTTATGTGCCACCCGCACAAGCCAGTCCAGAGGCACTGGCAACGATCTCGTTCGAAAATGGCAACGATCTCGCTTATATATATATATACATATACATATATATAATTATCTAGTATATACATGTTTGTTTTTATGTAGGCAAGAATATTTTTTTCATGCCTCAGGTTAAGTAAAGGAAATGTAGGCATTAAAATAAATAACTTTTCATTCAAACAAAGAAAGCTCTTCTTATTACTTTTATTGTAACTAGGTGCAGTCACCAAGATATCCCATCCGAAATTAAAATTAATTATTTTATCTTAAAGTTCCCAAATGAATTTACTTAGATCCGTTGAATTCTGTCTTTTCCTATTCCGAAATGTATATAAATGTGTTGAAAGACACGTCTCCATTTTGCTTTTAGGTGATCCAATATAAATATATTTATTTTTAATTTCTGTGGTAACTTTACATTGATATACTACACTTTTTAATTTACATAAATTTTTAACTATACAGCTATCTGTATTTTTACAATCAAATGTTTCATAAGAATGATCATTTATATTGGTTGAGGAAGAGGCTTTAGATGTAACTGGTTTCTGATCGTTCTTAATATTATGTTTATTAATGAAATACCTAGTAGTGTTACTACTAATATTTTCTACATTGGCCCTGGCATTAGGGGAGTTATTATTAACACATTCTCGATTTGAATAAAATAAATCCTCGTCCCTAGAACTTCTGCCGAATTAATACAACCATAGAAGCATGATTAGATAAGTTTCTCTGTCTTTCTAGCCTCGCACGTACTTTTCTATTTATTTATGCCTTTGATTTGTAACACCTTACTTAGTGCTTCCTCTATTCTGTCCATCTCATTAAAATGTCGACAAAATTAATTTCAGTTGTCCATAACGATGTCTCCAAATTCACTCAGTTATTCCATTTATTCAGATTTAACTTTTCTCACATAGACACTTATCTCTATAACTCTGTCTTAGATTTAGCTGGCCGAAAAAAACTTATTTCTCAATTCTATATTTCTTCCATTCAATATTTACTGTCTCTATGGGACAGAAATTACAAAAGAAAATCTCTCTATCTCCCTCGTGCTCTGGCCTAACCATTTCTGCTTTACTCTGTCTGTCTTGATCCCACTCACTTGCTCTTTCTCTTCTCCTCCCCCTTTCGATTAAGCCCTTGCTTCGCCAGGTCTCTAAAAATAGCGCGCGCTCCCCAATTCCCCCACTCGACCTAACTACCTTTGTAGCAATGGCTATATTTTCTCCCAATACTTTCTAATGCTTTGGAATAAATAGACACACTGGAATGTCTACCAGATGATGTATGTCATTTTGCATCCTCTCCATTTTCTTATTTGCCATATAAATTAAGGGTAAAACACTTTTTACAAACCCCGCCCATATATGACACTCAATTGTGAGATTGCCCTACAATAACCAGCATTTGAGTATGAATAATTGGGTACAATCCAGTATATTGGATAGGTACTATCTCTTAGTTGGTTGGCTTCCCAACCTCTAATTCTCACAGATATATATATATATATATATATATATATATATATATATATATATATATATATATATATATATATACACACACACACACATATATATATATATATATATATATATATATATATATATATATATATATGTATATATATATATATCATCATCATCATCATCATCGTTTAACGTCCGCTTTCCATGCTAGCATGGGTTGGACGATTTGACTGAGGACTGGTGAAACCGGATGGCAACACCAGGCTCCAGTCTGATTTGGCAGAGTTTCTACAGCTGGATGCCCTTCCTAACGCCAACCACTCAGAGAGTGTAGTGGGTGCTTTTACGTGTCACCCGCACGAAAACGGCCACGCTCGAAATGGTGTCTTTTATGTGCCACCCGCACAAGCCAGTCCAGGGGCACTGGCAACGATCTCGCTCGAAAATCCTACAGGAGCCAGTCAGGCGGTACTGGCAATGGCCACGCTCAAAATGGTGCAT